>NC_080570.1:112495678-112795678 GCF_030247185.1 Malaya genurostris | reverse complement strand
TTTCAAAAGATTATCTTATATATTTGACAAGATATTGAATACACCTTGTAGCTATCATTGGAAATGCTAATAGTGAAAAATCATTAGAATATCATATAATGTGAATAAGAAAATTTGGCTCAGTGCATGATTTTTACCGTAATCTCAATCTGCCTTACTTTATACGTAATAGAAACTTCCGTTTAATCTATAAATTACTTTAAAAAGCAGATGGGTAATGTCACAGACATAACTGGAGAATGTGATTAGAAAAACTATTGATTTTAGTTGCGAAATCCACACAACCTATATTAATAGGAACGATTATCTATATTCGAAAGTGCCTTTTTTAATAATTTAAACTAGTGTTCAAATTGCCGAACAAAATTATCGAAAAAGCAAAATAACTCCTCAATGCCACAGCGCAACAACATGTCACCCTTAGCAAAATGATGATTTTAAATAAGAAATGAAATAAAATAAAAATTAAAATTGTGAGCTAAAAATTTATTTTCGGCTGTATATTGCTTGTTTATTATTTTTCGAAACAAAATGATGTATGAGACACATAGAGCAAATTCAGCAGCTGGATGTTTTATATGGGCGATCTATAATAGAACTAAAAATGAAACAAACGTATCCCCAACTAGCCGTTCTAGTTTTATGTATTCGAACAGTTCTTCTGTTCTTTAAAACTGGTATACACTGCCGTTTTATTTTTTTGTCTTTTTGAAACATGTGTGAAACGCTGCTGGGGCTGCCAGTTTTTCTTATTATAATTTTCAGATTCAAATTTTAAAACTGACATAAAATATGCATCTACAATTGGAACACTCCTGAATATGCCCTTATAGCGCTCATTTTAATCCACCATTTTGCTGAAGGTGACATGCTACTACGTTTTTGGGTTTGAGAGCTATATCACCTTTTTGATTCTTTGTATGGCAATTTAAACACTACACGGAACGACCGAAATTAGCTCTGCGCCAAATTCGTATTACTGTTTTTGAATTAGTTGATTTTAACAACAAAATTTCCAAAATAACTATAAAATTAGTTAAAATTGAGAATTTGCTTTGCTGAAAAAACTCTTATTTTTAGAGAATGTGTTTAGTTGGCGAATATTCTGGACACAAACCAGATATCAGAAGGTTGATTAGGTTTTGATGAAAAAGTCATCATAACTTTTTAATGGAAGCTTATATTAAAAAAAATCGTTGAGTAAAATTTTGCGCAATAGTTGGTCTGACAACTCTACGGAAGACAATTTTCTCGTAAAACTGCTCACAAAAAGGTTAGAATGAAAAATAGGGATGTTTTTAGAGCCACCCTACTTTAACTCCGAAAAATTAAAGTAACTCGATCAAATAAAGGAATATCTATAGAGAAGGGATTTTTTCAGGAAAGTGTCTCAAATCAACTTTGATATGATTGCAATAATTTTTTAAATTTGTTTAAGAAAGTTAGATTCCAGACTTCAATCCAAACATGAGCCACGCTAATGACTATTTACATCAGAAGATGTGCTAGTTGATAACAAATAACTTTTGTAAAGACACAAACAAAAAAAAAATTTATCAGAGAAAATATTTTTGTCTCGCTAATTTTCCAATGTGTCAATTGCAGAACATAACAATTTCCAAGAAGTTTTCTTTCTCGGTTATTAAGAAATTTTCGTTCCGGTATAAAACAAAATTAGCAGCATGACACTTTCACAAACGGCAGTCGCTTAATTAAACTAATCTCGCTCATTATCTCGACTGGGAGCACAAAAAGAAATCTTGGTTTATAATCGTTTAGCTTTTACGGGAAATTATTTCTCGACTTCAAAGAAAAGTAATTTTGAACTTTTTTCTTTCACGCGAAGCGTTGACCGGTGAAAGGTAAATGAGAAATGTGTCATCCGTTATGGCACGGAGACGAACTAGAACCGGGGTCACGCGCGAGGAGATTTTGCAAAGTTGACAGAGATTTTTTACACCATGGACTACCGAAAGTCTATCGGATCGATAGACTGGCCAAAGCAAATCTGTCACACCGATCGTGTCATGGTGGGATTTATCATTTATGAATTGCAATTGAAATCGTATATGAAATGTAATGATTTCACGATGTGGTAAAAAAATCAATCATTAAGAACTGCCTTCCTTTCAATGACCAATGAAATCGATATCCGTTTGCTTAAATAATTAAAAATACACATGCAACATATTTTTTTTTGATTGAGCATTCAGAAACATCAAAGCTGTCTAACAAACTCGGTAATAAACGATTTTATTTTTTATTTTATTTGTCATTGTATGTAAATAAATAGCTTCTGTCATCCTCAGCGTTGTCATTGGACAGTTAGTGTTAAAAAAATGCCCTACTTCTCTGAAGCGGAAATACACTTGCTCAACTAGAGTGTAAGACTAAGCGATGATTAGCAAAAGTACGGTTTAATTCCGTTGCACTTAATCGCCTGTTAAAATTTTCTGTCCCAACACACAACCGAAACCGAAATAACAAACGACAGCAGGCCTAATTTGAAAAACTGATCATCGTTTCGTCCGGATACTGGTGAATTACATCATGGTACGCTAATTAAACCGGCATAATTGAGTTTTTCTTCCTTCCCGTCTCTCTCTGGGGGGAGGGAACAGAACGAAGTAATGAATTATTAAATCTTGAATTTATTAATTGGGCTTCGCTAATGTTAACAAAGCGCCGTTGAACCGGTTGGGTTGGAATGTTGTTGTGAGTAGGACTGTCGGTTGGCTGTCTTGTTTGACGTCAGATTATCCGATTAAAGTTTTGATTCGAGTAAATCCCACGGAGCAAACATAATGAGTAATTCTAGGAATGCTAAATATGTTAAATATGTACGAGTAACCTTAAACCATCCGAAAGAAAGACTAACTGTTTAGGCTTCTCATTCGAAAAAGGTGGGCCGCACGAGCAAAGCTACTCCATGGGAAAAAATACCTCGCCTGCTTTGCTTGGAAAAGTAAACAGACAAAACGTTGAAAAAAAAACAAAATCAATTTCGTTGTGCTCGTCGGAAGGCATGATTTGGTAAAGGTTCAGCTCACCGGGCCGAAACAAGCTGTTTATAGACAAACTAGGTCGTTTGAGCGTGTAGGACGTTTGCCTGACGTTTGCAGAAGAAATCGTCCGTGGAGTAGAACGGAACGGTAACGGAAAACAGACGACGCCTTTCTCGCTTCTAGCTCAAAGTGTTCTGGCCTGCAATCATCATCAACGTCGAATTGATTGTATTTTGATTTGAAATTGGAACCTATTTTTACCATTGCTGTTCTGTGCCACACTGCGGAAGCAAACAGTCAGCAAAGCTGCCTCCTGGAAGTGAACTAGGAATGCCAAGAAACAGAGAATGTTAGTGCGTTGAAATGTAAGCAACACTGCGGAAATTGCATTTTCGGTACTGTGTTCGTTTGTCGCTTCCTGAGAAAGCTTGCCCGAACTCGAGAGATTTGACCATCCTATAAACGGGGTTCTGAAAATCCGGGAGGTCTGTTCGAAGGAAAATCGAAAATAACGAACCTCGGTCCGGTGTGAAGCTCAATTGTGTATATAACTCAATGTCGTCTGTGACGTGCAATCAATGCAATAAATCCTTCTCAATTGATTAAAAAAAAAAGCTGATCTGTAAACTTGTTAGCAAAGCTTTTTTTTGTAAGGCTCTATAAGAAAAGGGATCTGAGAAGAACAGTACAAATACAATCCCTTCGAAAATGAAAAAAAGCTCGAATTATGATATCGTTATGTTTTGAATGGCATCCGGCCAGCATTAATATGAAGGCTTTAGACGGGTAAGCTAATGAAATCTAACTCTTAGATAATTCATTATGTTATTCACATATATTTCATTTTATTTCACGGAAGAGCTCGGATTGGAGAAAACTTTTCCCAAATTTCAAACCGTAAACTGTCGAATTGAAAATAAATCAAGAATGGTTTTGGCACTATCCTTCAATTTGTTTCAAATCCTGTAGAGCTGCACCTCTGCTGATGAAAATTATTTGAAAATTGGGAAATATATTTTTTAACACATTCGTATGCTGCTTCACTCTGGATTTTTCAAAAGTGAGTAAAAAAATCAAGCTGCGTTATTTTAGAGTTATAAAAAAATTAAACTACCCCAAATTTTTCGTTTACATCCGTACCGAACATTCGTACGTACTTTCGATCGTATCTATTTGGAAAAGTCATTCTAGTTTTCATTCGTATACGTAGGGTAGACCGGGGCTAGTTGGCCGAGTTTCGCTGTTGGAATTTCTGTACGCTTTCTGGTTAGACATTTTGATAAACGCTTTGCTCTGTCATGAAGAGTATGAGCCCATGAGTGATTTTTTTTTCATTCCTGTACACTATTGAAAAACCTGTCTCTTTTGACCCATGTCAACACCAGCCAATCAGAACGCATTCTGAGGAAGAGAACAAAATATCTGCTGCTGTACAACAAATCGTTCGAGAAAAACGTTCCAAACAGTGTTTAATATCGTAGTGAGTTCCACAATTTGGTCCTTCTGGAAGGCAGGAATAAACCTCATACAGCATCCTGATAGTTTCTTTCAATGAAATGCAAATCCAACATGAAACAATCGACATTAAAATTCTGTATGCGGCTACTGTTATAGCTGTTAGGACCGCCCATTAGTGAAAAAACTACAAACGAAATCACGTGTAAAGAAACCTTATAACAAAAATTGGATCAGTTTGGATTCCATCGCCACTGCGAGCAGATGTATTGTGTGATGTTTGCAAAGCTAGTTTCACTCCGACAAGAGCGATTATGTCACAGCTGCCAGTTGTTTGCATTGGTGAAAAAACAACGAAAAGAGGACAACGGTGGGGAGCATCACACAAAATCAGCCGTTCTAATGACTCTAAAAGTTTTCTAAAGAACTATTAGAATTTCTTCTTCGCGAATCGACGATAAAAATCTTCTTTAGTGCAAATCTAGTGCAGTTTGATTAGATTTGTGCACTTTTCGCTGTGTGAAATTCACAGTAATCGAGATCAAGTGAAGCTTTCTTTGTTTTTGCGAAAAATGTGAAAAAAAGGGAATGCTTGCATAATTCATACAATTGATCAACTAATTGATATTCGGAAGTGTTAAGGAACATGTCAGTTGTTTTCTTATTCACGACATCCAGTTATGACTCTGACATTACCCACCCGCCTTTTTTTATTTGTCTTTTTTATCAATTCCAATCACGATATTAAGACTAATGAGGAATTCAGCGAAATTACCCTTTCGGCGAAATGGCAGTCGGCGAAATGGCTTTCGTCGAAATACCCCTAATCCATACTGGGGCCACAAACTCGAAACGAAACGGTTTTTGTAGAATCAGTTGTACGAAAAAGTCGATTCCAACTGGCTACATAACGTTACCCCTGGTGTCCAAATACCGGTTCCGGAAGTACCGTAAAAAATGTCCACTTCGATCGATTGTCACACGTTTAGATTCAAAGGAATAATGTTATGGTTTCTTACAATTTTTCTTTCCGATCCGACTACAGCACAAAAGTACAAGATAATCAGCACAAAAGTACAAGATAATCATTGGATCAGGGTCATGTCGCCGAAAGCCATTTCGCCGAAAGCCGTTTCGCCGAAAGTCATTTCGCCGAAAGGATCATTTCGCCGATTCCTGCAATTGTCTTAAAATCGTAATGGGAATCGATTTAAAATAAAGACAAATTAAAGATGATAACGTTAACGCTCGTTTTGTTGACCTACAATTGTACTTCTTGAATAAAGATTGATTCATGAACCTCAGAACGGAGTTCCACAAGAAATTGTTGACTATTACCCACTAATCATCAAAGCAATTCCATAGGTATCTACCAAGCAAATGTATGTGATATTTTCAAATTACTAAATAAAAAAATA
The DNA here is from genome assembly GCF_030247185.1 of Malaya genurostris. NCBI lineage: Eukaryota > Metazoa > Arthropoda > Insecta > Diptera > Culicidae > Malaya > Malaya genurostris. Next base: position 112,789,800 of record NC_080570.1, on the reverse strand, counting down.
TCTAATGCGGCTTCGCCACATCGATTTGATACGTGTGCTGTCCGACCTCGCTACCGCTCGTTCGGACCTAACTAAAGCAAAGAAACCTAGTTTTGAGTAGACCGGGCAAACAAGGCGGTTACAGGTTTGTATGCAAGAGGCCGCCGCTTCCGACGGCGGGTCGACGGCCGACTCAGCTGGCGTCGGCTCGGCGGCTTTGTACAGTTCTGATGTTAATTTTACACTAAAACTAACCGGAAATCGTAGACTTTTAGACCATTATAGCGGAGTAAGTTTATGTGGTCATCAACTAACAACTAACTGAAAAATATTGTTCGGCATACTGTGAAACCATAACAGTTTAGTCAAGTTTATGAAAATCTATTCCATCATATCCGTATTGAGCCACAGTAAAAAATGTGAATTTTACACGCGACGAAAATCCACATATGACTCAATTCAGAAGAACGTAATTCGTTAAATGGCAGAATTTTCACAATAATGATTAAAATATGTGTATCCCGCTTTTCAAGTAGAAATATTTGAATTAAATATGTGTTAGTTATACTTTTAAAATTGGTTCTTTTTAACGCTCGTATATGTCTCAGAAAACGTAAATTTATACGAATTTTTCTAAGTGTGTACTTTAAAACTAATCCTGTCGCTTTTTATGTTTGTTATTTCAGTCTTCCAATCCAGTTTGAATGCAAACAATAAGCCAGTAACCGCAGAAAAAACCCAAAGCCTTATGTTTTATTCAATTGGCAGTCAGTTTGAAGTGTGCGATTGTTTTCTGGAATGAAACATAATGATTTGCATGACAAGTGAACCTTACTGGCTACGACTGTAGACCCCACGTTCCTACATTAGCCCGGAATGTTAAGGATGGAATGGAAAGGAAAATCGTCCCGGGCCCACCAAAATCGCCGGGTATTGCTTGTCTCAATTCGCATTTGTGCCGGTTCATTCGGTTGGTTCTTGCCGAAAATGGTTCACTTCACATGAAAGCATAAAATGACTTGGTAAATAGATCAAATCAATGGAACCAGAAGATTCAATTTGAGGACTCCATGAAATACGTTGAAGATAGAATAAGAGATTTAATTACAAATAAACTTTATCGATTTCCTAACTTACAGGAACACCATTGGCTTTGTTTGGAAAAAAAATCAATGACATTTTTCCCATTACGATAACAAACTTTGCATGAACAATATTAATGGAGAAAGTTATCGTAGGCAATTTGTTTGTAGAAACGTGTGAAATGCTGTTTCGATTTCGTTGTGGAGGTTACCCATTGCAGTTCCTGGATCAGATTTCGTGTGGAAACGAAATCAAGTTTCATAATTTCAAGGTTCATCGGATGTGGTCAGTGTGATGAATATATTTATTTTGTCCTTAGGGGGTTTCTCCAATACTGCAAAATAACGTTACCGTTCGTGATGAAAATAGCATGAAACGTACCTTTTGACATCTGGAGAAATCATGAGAAAGAAGTTTTTTTCCTTCAAACAACTAATTCCGATTTCGGCAGTCTTTACATTTCAATATTTTTTCAATGTTCTGGACATTTGGAAAATTTACAAAAATTATTACAATACAATAAAACATAGTAGAATCTACATCCGTTGAAAAATTCATGGGCAAGTATGACTTGCGGCATGTCTTTGGCATACACATCGGATGTGGCGAAGCGCGTATTTTTATAATTAATGATTTTATGGAAGTACTAGCAACTATGGAATTTTTCTAATATTTTGATAAATTTCGTATGTTCGAAAATCAGCGATATTAGTCTGAGAGGGGCAAATCCGACCTCCATCAGTTATCGAAGACCGGAAACACTACGCAAAGTAAAAGTTCTTTTCAGTTAGAATCCAGAATCACTTATTGTGTTGCAGTGGCATGGAAAGTGACCGCTGCAAGAATTCTTTCACAGCGGTTTGTTGGCCTAAGTACCCACTTTCTGTGGCATAAATTTCACGGTGTTTCGTACAGTGAGTCAAAAGTTATTTCAGATGGAAACCGAGATGAGAGAAAACACTCTGCACACCCATATTGCTAATTGCTCGCAGTACCATTCGAGGAATTTGTTTCCGAGCAGGATATCGTTCTTATTGAACCAGCAAACAACTAAACAAAATGTTGAATCAAAGTTTCGTCACCAAAACTCGAGCTCGGATATTGTACCAGCATATTTTGACGAACCTACGTCAAAATTGCTTTCGGACAGCTTCCTGGCCAAAAATTCTACGTGGAGACGAAACAAGGAGATATTCATGCAAAGTTTAAGTTTGCTTTTTTAGAACAAATTTACCGAAAAACTGCTAAATTGGCAAAGGATATGCAGCTGCGGAGCAAAGACCAAAGTGTTACTGATGAATAAGACGATGGACTCCATGTTTTATGAGGGAGAATGCCTAAAAAAACCGCGTACTACTTTCCATTGAAGCCCATAAAGGTACCGGGAAGTTTTGGGTAGATTTGGCGAGTTGCCACTACTGCCAGGAAGCCAGCCAGTGGTACCGAGGTAATAACGTAGATTTCATCGGTAAAAATATAAATCTACCCCACTGCCCGCAGTTCCGGCCCATCGAGAGATTTTGGGCAATAATGAAGCAGGAGCTTAAGAAAAGTGGATAAACAAATGTACCAGGGAAGTAGACTCCGTTTGATGGGAGAAACCAAGAAGAAAGTGCGAATTTTTATTTGAAACGAGGAAAAATGATTTGTCAATGGCGAGTATGAGGGTCCGTTCCTTAAGCCTAAACGCCGAAGAAATTGGTGCTGGTCGTTTGCAGTGCAGTGGAGAAAAATACAACGAAAAGTGGACAACGATGGGGAACAGTATACAAAATCAGCCGTTCTAATGGTTTCAATTGGTATTTAAAGGTTCATGAACATTACTACTTACTTGACTGTTTCGCGTTCGAGAAAATGCCACCTTGTTTAATATCGTAGAGAATTCCACAATTTGGCCCTTCTGAATGCCAGTAATTAAACCCGTACAGCATTTTGTTTAGTTTATTTCACTGAAATATTGAGATATATAGATTTATGTAATGACTTCTTCTAGGTCAAGGCTCACACTTACAAATGACCCGAACTGGCGCCCTTCTTTTTGGAATTCAAACGTATTCATCCAAGACTCCAAAGCCACTAACGGTCGTTTTCAGGACGAAAAGAATTTATTTAGAAAACTGTCTTAGGCTGCCGCTCTGGATTATAACATCTTGAACGGTCAAACGGTATCAAATCAGTTAATATTTATATACATCTCAAATGCAGTCCTACGTCAAACTCGCGGTTATGTCTCTCACATTACCTACTCCAAGTTATTTAGCTATGGAATAGTTTGTTCATCAAATTAAAATGAATGTTGTTCTTTTATTTAGCAAAATGCATCGGTATTAAACATGAAAGACTCAAAAGCGGAATGAAAATCTTCACCTGGGGATTTGGAACTTCTTGGGTTCCGGCTTGTGCTAAAATGTACATGACTAATTTAAATTATTTCCATTTCGCATTCAGCTCATCAGTTGGCGGCAAGCATTGCCTTGAATTGGTTTCGTTACTTTCGGTACCTCAGGATAGACATTGCACCTTTTATGTAAAACAAGTGCGTTGCAAAAATCAATGACTTTCCGTCATGTTGATCCGCGAGATGGCATTAGTAGTTCAACATAATCTACTAATGCACTGATGAGCTGAATGCAAAACGTAAGTGATGAAAATGTTTTTCATCGAGATGATGCTGCAATGCAAATGGTCTTTATGTGCTGATGACGAATGACTATGACTAATTATTGGAAATTATATTACATATATGCATAGATATTTTGGATTTTGGATTTTGGATTTTGGATTTGGATTTTGGATATTTGGATCAGGCAGTGGAAAGTTATCTTATAGTTATTTTGAATATTATAATTTAGTTTTAATCGATCCTGTTTTCAAATCAGATTTTCGATTCAACTGATGTCTATTTCATAATACTATTGCTTTACATGTCATTATTTATTGCTTTATGCGAAACATGGCTTACTTCAAACATAGCTTTAAATTTCAATGATTTTAACATTATACGTCTCGATAGAGACTCTCCGTATGGTGGAGTGCTTTTGGGAATTAAGAAATGCTGTTCCTTTTATAGATTAAACATCCCTTCAACTTCTAGTATAGAAGTTGTTGCTTGCCAAATAAACATTAAAGGCAAAGATATTTGCATAGCTTCGGTTTATATTCCTCCAAAAGCACAAGTTGGACAGCGACAGCTTAATGAAATGGTTGAAGCCCTTCCTGCACCACGATTGATTCTGGGGGATTTAAATTCGCACGGAATGATGTGGGGTTCCGTTTACAATGATAGCAGATCATCTTTAATACAAAACATTTGTGACAATTTTAGCATGACGGTATTAAATATGGGTAGCATGACACGGATCCCAAGACCTCCTGCACGCCCAAGTGCATTAGATCTATCTCTTTGCTCAACATCAATTCGACTAGATTGCACCTGGAAAATATTGCCTGATTTACACGGTAGCGATCATTTACCAATCATCATCTCAATTAGCTGTAACAAATGTATTGCTAATTCAGCTAGTATTCCATATGATTTGACAAAAAATATCGACTGGATTAAATACCAAAGTAGAATCTCTAGTATTTTGAATTCAATGGAAGAGCTCCCTCCACTTGAAGAATATGACTTCCTCGTTTGTTCGATTCTGGAGGCCGCAGAACAATCCCAAACTAAACGCTTTCCTGGGCCAACGACTAACAGAAGGCCTCCCAACCCCTGGTGGGACAAAGAGTGCTCAGAGGCTAAACTCGCAAAACAAAATGCTTGCAAGACGTTTCTAAAACGGGGAGGAGGAACTCCTCAGAATTTTGAAAAACTTATGGTTTTAGAAACCAAGTACAAGAGCATACTTCGAGCCAAAAAATGTAGCTATTGGAGACATTTTGTCGAAGGTTTGTCAAGAGAAACCTCAATGAGCACTCTTTGGAATACGGCCAGACGAATGAGGAATCGTAACGTAGGAAATGAGAGTGATGAATACTCGAACCGATGGATATTTGACTTTGCTCGGAAAGTTTGCCCAGATTCTGTTCCTACGCAAAGCATTATACGGGAATCTCCTCCAAATAATGGTTTTATTAATAACCCATTTTCAATGATAGAATTTTCTATAGCACTCTTGTCTTGTAACAATAACGCCCCTGGGTTGGACAGAATTAAATTCAACTTGGTGAAGAATCTGCCCAACCTCGCAAAAAGACGTTTGTTGGAATTGTTCAACAAGTTTCTTGAGCAAAATATTGTTCCGCCTGACTGGAGACAAGTGAAAGTTATCGCCATTCAAAAGCCGGGGAAACCAGCTTCCAATCACAACTCATATAGACGCATTGCGATGTTGTCCTGCATCAGAAAATTGTTCGAAAAAATTATTCTACGACGTCTCGACACTTGGGTCGAGACGAACGGTTTGTTGTCAGATACTCAGTTTGGCTTCCGTAGAAATAAAGGGACGAATGATTGCCTTGCATTACTTTCGTCTGACATCCAAATTGCCTTCGCTCAAAAGCAACAAATGGCATCTGTATTTTTAGACATTAAAGGAGCATTTGATTCAGTTTCCATTGATGTTCTTTCAGACAAGCTCCACCAACATGGACTTCCAGCGGTTATAAATAATTATTTGCACAACCTTTTGTCAGAGAAGTGCATGTATTTTTCACATGGCGATTTGGCAACATTAAGAATTAGCTACATGGGTCTCCCGCAAGGCTCATGCCTCAGTCCGCTCCTCTATAATTTTTACGTGAATGACATTGACAGCTGTCTAGTAACCCCATGTACACTAAGGCAATTGGCAGATGATGGCGTGGTTTCAGTTACTGGGCCCAAAGCTATTGATCTGCATAAACCATTGCAAGATACCTTAGATAACTTGTCCGTTTGGGCTGTTCATCTTGGTATCGAATTCTCTGCGGAGAAAACAGAGTTAGTCGTCTTCTCAAGAAAGCATGATCCCGCGCAGCTTCAGCTCCATATGATGGGAAGAATGATCCAACAGGTTTTAACTTTTAAATACCTCGGGGTGTGGTTCGATTCCAAATGCACGTGGGGAGGACACATTAGGTATCTGATAACGAAATGCCAACAAAGAGTAAATTTTCTTCGAACAATAACAGGATCTTGGTGGGGTTCTCATCCGCAAGATCTAATAAAATTGTATCAAACAACGATACTTTCAGTGATGGAATATGGATGCGTTTGTTTTCGTTCCGCTGCAAACTCTCATTTTATCAAACTTGAGCGAATTCAGTACCGTTGTTTGCGAATTGCCTTAGGCTGCATGCACTCGACACATACAATGAGTCTTGAAGTTCTGGCGGGAGTTCTTCCATTAAAAGATCGATTTTGGGAGCTTTCATCACGCCTGCTAATAAGATGTGAGGTGCTGAATCCCATGGTAATTAATAATTTCGAACGACTAGTCGAGCTTCGATCTCAAACAAAATTTATGACAGTATATTTTAACCATATGTCACAGGAAATCAACCCTTCAAGATATATTCCTATCCGTGTCAGCATCCTATGTGCCCCTGACTCAACTTTATTTTTCGATACATCCATGCAGCGTGAAGTGCGTGGAATCCCGGATCATCTACGCTCGACGGAAATCCCAAAAATATTTTTAAGTAAGTTCAGGCATATTGACTCTGAGAAAATGTTTTACACGGACGGATCGCGAATTGAAGAAGCGACAGGGTTTGGTATGTTCAACAATAATGTTTCGGCCTCATTTAGGCTTCAAGAACCTGCATCTGTTTATATAGCAGAGCTAGCAGCAGTTCATTATAGTTTGAGTGTAATCGTCACATTATCTCCAAACCATTATTTCCTCTTCACAGATAGTCTGAGTGCAATTGAAGCCATTCGCTCAATCGCTGCTGGCAAAAATGAACCGTTTTTCTTGGGTAAAATAAAACAGTGTCTGAACGACATATTGAATAATAATTATCTAATCACTATAGTCTGGGTCCCGGCTCATTGCTCCATTCCAGGCAATGAAAGAGCCGATAATTTAGCCAAACGTGGTGCTATTGAGGGTGAAATTTATGAGCGACCGATTGCTTTCAACGAATTCTATAGTTCGTCTCGCCAAAGAACACTTGCCAGCTGGCAAGCATCTTGGGATAGAGATGATCTGGGTCGGTGGATGCACTCAATTATTCCGAAAATATCGACAAAGGCATGGTTCAGGGGACTGGATGTGAGTAGGGATTTCATTCGTGTGATGTCCAGACTCATGTCCAATCACTACACGTTAGATGCACATCTCCTTCGAATTGGGCTCTCCGAGACTAATCATTGTGCTTGCGGAGAAGGTTATCGGGATATTGATCATGTCGTTTGGACATGCGTGGAGTATCGTGATGTCAGATCTCAACTAATAAATTCTTTGCGTACCCAAGGTAGACTATCCAATATCCCAGTTCGAGACATTCTTGCTTGTCGTGACCTTTCATACATGAAACTTATTTATCATTTCATAAAGAAAATTGGAGTTTCAATTTAATAAAGGCCCCTTTTAAGACTTAGTTCTGATCCCAGCTGCGTCCATGAGTTCAACCAATAGCTAAATTAGAATAAAAATTATGTAATGATACAAACAAACTCGAAACAGTTTATGAAATTATCAACAAATTGTCTGAAAATAACAGCTTATTTTATAATTTATAGAAGTTAATCGTTTGGTTCAAATAATATTTCCGAGTAGATTTCATAATTAATGACGAGTTACCTAAGATGATATTTAAGCTATAAGAGAATATGTTTTAATAAATTCAAAACGTTGTGACTATGTTAGAATTAAATTAGGATAAGAATGTTATGTAAAAGTGATGCTACGGCGAAGAAAAACTTATGTAAACTGCCTTAAGAAATAAACGTATTTATGAAAAAAAAAAAAAATGTCATTATTTTTTTCTGTATACACTTTACTGAATATTTTTGCTTCCGGTTTGCATAGGTAACATTTTTAGCCCCTTAGAAGGGCCGATTTGTACAATTTTCTTTGTCTTTGTTTACGCTTCTGTGTATTTTTATTGTAAGCGATCGATTAGCAGCTAAATGTCTATAAAGTTAACAGTGCACAAAGCTGATCCACGGAACAGAGCTACCAGAAGTCATATTTATTGACTCAAAATAGATAGCAATGACTAAAACTAAATGTCACGTTTAGCTCCGCATGCAAATTTTGGGAACGAAATCCATATCTAAAAAGCATGACAAAAGCCGAATAGTAGTTTCAAAATTCTTTCTGTCCTTTACTCGTTCAGTCATTTTCGGTTTTAGGTGTAAATCGTATTCTGTGCAGTGTCGATATTCAACCGACACTTCGATGGTCGATGATGAAATAAAACGATTCACAATGATTTTAAGTAATTGGTGCTCGCACCTGTAGCCAAACGTCACTGATTTCCATTTCATCGGTGTAATAATGAGAATTGAAATTCTACTGATTCTCCCTGCAGATATTAGTTTGGCGTCGTCTTGTCGTAGGGAAACAAGCGACGTTGCCATTGATACTCTCTTTTGTTGCAGTGAGAGACATCACTCTTTGTTTGTTTTGGATGTGATCATTTACGAATGAGACCGTAAAAAACGATTATGAGGCTGTTGGACTGTACTCTTTCATCAGTGGCCCTTACACATGACAATTACCGTCACTCCACTTTTCTACTTTTTTCAAAAAATCTTGTGTTTTGAGAAACAAATATTGCAGCTGAATATTGAAACATTATGGAAAGAGTTTAGAAAGTATTGATGGATTGATAAGCAGTCACGGCTCCCTATTTCATCTGAGCTCCTATTTCCATCTCATCCCTTCACCTCATTACTTTGAACATGAATAATATTTTACAACCTACCTCAACCAAACTGTGAAATGTTTTAAAATGATTATAAAAGCTATTGTCGTACTTTCCTATTGAAAGAAATGGTTTTAATTTCTTCGCGTATCGTTTTTTTTCGTTTAAAATAAACTCACTTTTCAATTTAGGACACATTTTCGTCTCAAGATTTACAGTTCGTCATGTTTCTGATTATCTACTAATCGATTCGTCTCAAAACATGATCCCTTTTTCGCACAATTACACTACCATTGAATGCTGAATGATTTCATAATTAGTAATGTTCACTTGCCACTTGTTTAATTACCGATTTAAAACTTCAAAAACTACCCGACAAACAATAAAAGTCTTTAAAAATATGAGATGAAAGTTATTCACTTAGTTCACTTGATTGTGCTTTGATTTCATCTCATTTGGTTTCGCAAAGTTGCCAAGTTTTCTCAAAATGTTACAAAAAATAAATTGCTTTTCTTCTTCAAATTATTATCAAAAAGTATGTTTTTGGTATCCGTGACATTCGTTTAATTATATTATTGATATTAATACTTCAATAAAACTGTTTTTGCTTCGAATATTACCAGAAAGAGCGTGTTAAATACTAATGAAATAACCATTGTGGCAAATCTAGTAGCACTGGTTTCATTCCGCTATACGTCAACATAACGCTGTAAAGTGTGTGTGTTTCATAGGCTGTGCACAGAGATGCCAGAAATTCTCATAGAAAATATGTATTCCGTTGCATAAAAAGTCGAAATCTGCTCTATCTGTTTTCACTAATGAAATGATGTTAACAGATAGTTCTTTATATCTCCGTAAGTCATTGTCCCGCTCACGAGAATATTCAACGAGTTAATATATGCAATAACATATAATATATATATATATATATATATATATATATATATATATATATATATATATATATATATATATATATATATATATATATATATATATATATATATATATATATATATATATATATATATATATATATATATATATATATATATATATATATATATATATATATATATATATATATATATATATATATATATATATATATATATATATATATATATATATATATATATATATATATATATATCAGTTCAAATTGGTTCAAAATTTTAACATAAATGTTTGTCAGTCTTCATAATCCATTATCTACATAAAAGATTTCCACTTTAACATGTGATTTGTCCGTTGATTAATAAGCTTTAAAAGAATCACTGCAATTAAATACTATAGATACTCAGAGAGAAAAGTCTAATTTTTAACTTCTCACTTTCTATGAACCTGTACAAATCTGTCTTAAATTTAGGAAATCTGTATAGAATCTGCACTTTGATTTAAATCAGTATGCGAACGCAAAAATCTATACAATATAAATAAATCTGTATAAATGGCATCTCTGGCTCTACACTTTGTTTTAAGAAGGGCTAATGAATAAATAGTAACAATTAGATTTTGGTTTTTATTTAAAGTTCACCAAATTAACTTTACAGTGAAGATTTAAATTCAAAGAGAAAGGTAACGGAAACGACCGAAAAAATTTTAAACGTTGAAATGATTTCAAACTGGTTCTAAAAATATCGTGTGTTGTCTCATAGTTTGCATTAGGCCGTTTTTAAGAAGAATTCTGACATTTTGAACCACAGAGTTTAATAGTGGAATATTTTGTTTTGATTGCTGTCGCCATTGCTAATTTATAGGATGAATAAAGGATCAACGATAGGATGGATAAAAATCCATTGAGATGGAATTAGGAGCAGAGTAGTGAACACATCATAAGTGTTTTTAGCTGTTTTATGGCTATTAGTTTAATTTTCAAGAAATATGAACCAATTCTCAACGTGGAGCAAGGCGAATGAAGCAGTCATAAGAAATAGTTATAGTGATTTTAGTGGCTGAATCGGGGTTTGAAGGTGACGTCCTTACAAATTAGATGAAATAGGGAGCCCTTACCCTATTTTTGATCAATCTGATAAAGTTTTCACTACACGAAATATTCCTCTTGGTGGCCCAATTTGTTGATATTCTCCCTGTCCAATGTTGTTGACAGGGTTAAAATTCTGTATCTTTCATGAGAAAAATCTGTATCTCTGTGTCTGTGGAAAATCTGTATTAAAAGTCTGTATACAAACATGATAGGAAGTTGAAGCACACCAACATGAAAATAATACAACTTGAATATAAAGAAACTAAAACTTTTCTGCACTTGACTTTTGTAATGTTGTAGTTGAAGATACGTTTAAACGTGATTTTCGCGAATGCGCCTTCGGAATGATGACTTGATGACAAGCAATACAAAATCAATATTAAAATGATTGCTTCTTATTATTGATTGTTTCTTTAGATTAATTACAGTAGAATTTACAATCTTTACTTCTTACTATTTACCTTACCTTATGACCAAGGTAATCGTCTTTCGATTTTAGTAGAATAAATGTTAGATAACACCCAATATTATAAATTTGATTAGTGTCAGATGGAGAAAACAAACTGAAAAAATGACATGCGAATGCAACTGTGTAACCGCGAAATTTTATTTTCCATTTTTAACTACCCTGCATATGAAAACACATGAAGAGACAGCCCAATTGACTAAAAGAACCAAGCATGCCTCGATTCACTTGGACGTCACAGCATTAAAAAAACTTCCACTATTTTAAACAATGTTTACATAATAAACGTGACATTAACAACAACCTTACACCTCATTCTCAAACAGGGAGAAAGTTTTCAAGATATCAAATCTGCAGATATTTCGTTACACTCTCGTGTTGTGAAATTTTTATATTACACTCAGATGAGCAAAATAAATAAAGACGTTCATTAAGAATTGGAACTAACTTTTGCTCTAGGCTTGCTAAACAGCTGAAACTACCCAGAAATACCGTATGGCGCGTTAACATTGACGACGATTCGGAAGCCTCAAGCCAATCGTCGGAGTGGAACTGTCGACCGGAAACTGCGTGATAAGATTTTGGAGACGATTAAGAGGAATCCTAATCTGTCGGACCGTGATTTGGCCAGAAAATTCGGTGCTGCCCATAGTACCGTGAGGAGAACTCGACTCCGGGAAGGAATCAAGTCGTATCGAGCTAGCAAACAGCCAAATCGGAGCCATAAAACAGAATAGTGTGATCAAAATTCGTGCTCGAAAACTATATGACCAGGTGCTGACCAAGTTCGACGGGTGTCTTCAGTTGGACGATGAAACCTATATCAAGGCTGACTTCGGGCAAATCCCAGGTCAAAAATGTTACTTGGCAACGGCTCGGGGGGATGTTCCAGCTAAATTTGAATTTGTTTTTGCCGACAAATTTGCAAGAAAATTTATGATTTGGTAGGGCATTTGCAGCTCTGGCAAAAAACGAAAGTTTTCGTTACAAATAAGACAATGACATCGGAACTATACCAAAACGAGTGTCTCCAAAAACGAATTTTGGCATTCATTCGATCCCACGACCATCCCGTAATGTTTTGGCTAGATTTGGCAAGCTGTCATTACAGCAAAGTCGTTCAAGAATGGTATGCAGAGAAAGGGGACCAGTTTGTTCCGAAAACACTCAACCCACCCAACTGCCCCCAGTTCCGCCCTATTGAGAAATACTGGGCAATCATGAAGAAGGAGACTCAAGGCAAAGGGAAAGGTTGTCAAAGACATCAATCAGATGACGACCTGGTGGAATAATATAGCTAAAACGATGGACGAAGAAGGTGTGCGCCGCCTAATGAGCCGTGTTACAGGAAAAATTCAAAAATTCCTTCGAAACCGTGACGAAAAATTTTATCCGTATTTTTTCTTAAAAGTATGAAGAAAACACTACATTTGTATAAAAAAAAGTATCTTGAATTCAATAATAAATAACTGGAATACAGGCAATTGTCTTTGTTCCAATTCTATCTGAAGCAAGCTTTACGTCGAAACTAACTGTATGTATAAATATCGAATGTCATGTAAACAACCATGTTTTGTTACAGTCGAAATTCAGCCTGATATGTAGATCAAAATCTTGAAATCAATTCAATAAGTTAAATTCCAATGGACTCGCTCCTAATCGCATAGTACCCCGAATAATAATTATTCCACAGACAAAGCTACAAACATATTTTGACATCAATTGCCTGGTTTATTTGGTTGTTCCTAACAATTTTGCTCAGTTCCTTCTACCTCGATGTTGAAGGTTATCTACTTTTCAACTTGTGCCAGTACATTTCCGCGTCATTGCATTATGCCCTCTGTCCCTTCACCGTATTTCTAGTCGGAACATGTTGTCACATTTTGCCATACAGCAGAAAATAACTTTCAAAATAAAACGAACATTTCATTTGCCAGTCAGTTTTCGGGGAAGGTGAAATTTTTATGTGTGACAAGTAATAAAAATTTAATTTAACTCGACACAGCTCCAGTTTGGTGCTCTTTGGCATTACCAGCCCACACGGCTGAGGATGGGAGGACACAAAAAATAAAAACGGAAGCCACAACCGCCAACAATCACTGAACGTAAATGGAGACTCGAGTCCGGTGCCGCCCTGGCTAATGAAAAATACGACAAAATGTCACATCTAGGGTGATAAGCTCGTTCGATTTGTCAATAATCGCCGCGTAGATGAATTTGTTTTATCTAACGACGAATAACAATGGAGCGCTGGAACAGTAGGCGTAACAAAACTACATTGAATTATCCTTGATTTGGTGGAAATTCACTGTCAAAAGAACTTTTTTTTATATTCTGACTCGCTCCGAAAAAGTCAGACTGAAAGTCGTTGATGAACGATACGACTTTCCACGGGGACGCAATGACCTGAAGGAAAGACCTTCCGAGAGGAAAAAATATCGCCAGCTGTTTGCTTTTTTACGACTGCTCCGTAGCATTTCCATTGACAATTTTACCGTGTTTGCAAGTTTTAGTAATAAGTTATGCTAGTTTGCTGACGGTTGTCTCAGTGGAGTGAAAGTTATCTCTTGAATTTTCTCATTATTTCCGTCAACGATTAACAGTGGGAGGAAAGAGTCTCGCAATGCCGCCACTTCTGGTGTTTCCTAAATCCGAATACCGGAAACAATTGAGAGTAATGGGACTTCAGATAGACAGTAATTAAAACGCTTAGGGCATGTTCAGGAGTGTTCTAGTTCTAGATGCAGAATTTATGTCAGTTTAAAAATTTAAATCTAGAAATTATAACAAAATAAATTGGCAGCCCCAGCAACGTTTTATCTGTGTTTCAAATATAGAAAAAATAGAAGGGCAGCGTATACCAGTTTTAAATTTGACAGTAGAACTGTTCGAATAAATAAAACTAAAATGGCTTGCTGGGGATACGTTTGTTTCAGTTTCAGTTATATTATAGACAACCCATATGAATCGTGCAGCTGCTGAATTTGCTCTTAGGGCATATTCTGGAGTGTTCTAGTTCTAGATGCATAATTTATGTCAGTTTTATAATTTAAATCTAGAAATTATAAGAAAATAAACTGGCAGCCCCAACAGCGTTTTATCTGTGTTTCAAATATAGAAAAAATAGAACGGCAATGTATACCAGTTTTAAATTTGACAGTAGAACTGGTAGAATAAATAAAACTAAAACGGATTGCTGGGGATACGTTTGTCTCAGTTTTATTTACAGTATAGACCACCCATATGAATCTTGCAGCTGCTGAATTTGCTCTTACGCTTCGTCTTTAACTCCTCAGTGGTTAGATCCAATTTTACAACAATGATTCAGGAATTTTTCATAAATTCTCCGTCATAATCAGGTCTTCATCGTGTTCATTAACTGTTTTATTAACAGTGTCAAATGGGATAGGAAAAAGTGTTTCTTCATGAGAAAGTTGAGTTGAGTAATAAATGTGAAAAGTCTTATGGTTCCATACGGAATTTTTGAATTTCATTCGGATCCAACTTCCGCTTTCGGAACTACTGAATGTGAAATACGTAAAAAGCTACGAAGTAAAATACATAAAAAAAATTCTAAACAGGGCTCAAATCTATTCTAATCGGTAGTCATTGCCAGTAGAAGGCCAAACAGACAAATTCCAGCTATACTGGTTGCGATTTTCATCCTGGTTTCCGATAATTTATAATAATTTTGTTATTGATTCTGCAATCACTACCAGTTTTATGACAAATATAATAAGTGCCTCTTTTCATAAGTAATGTAATATTTTTTTTTTAAATCTTCTACAAAACCTTTCACCCAGAATAACAACATAATTAAAAATAAAATAACTTTTACTAGAATAAACCCATGAATACACCCTTAATACTGCTTTCAAACATTTTCTTAAAAACATTATTGTCAGTGCAATCCTTTCAAAAATCTTGTTTAGTGTGTGTGCGCGTGTTTATTGGATTACAGTTTCACTCAGAGCATTGGCCGCATTTATTGACAACAAATGAACTTCGAATTATAAAAACGAGAAAATATGTATCTCAAAAATATATTTTGTATAAATCATGCATACTTTCGCAAAAACCGCATTTATTTCAATGCGATTTGGTATAATTCCAATATGAATTATAATAAATAAAAATGCTTCACATTCACCATAAAAATAAAAGCGCATGAAGTTTTTACATTCAGAAAAAAAAACTCAAACTCAAACAAATGTTGATCGTAAAGATGGTTTCAAAATTTTCTGGAGTCATTTCGAAACAGATTCAACGCAGGTTTATGCTGATTCTTCACTGTGCCTTATAAATCAGATGAAGAATGGTCCGCTGGTGCCCTTATAGAGGTTTCCAGGACGCTTTCGTGTAGTATAAAGTTTTAAGGCAAGATTTATGATATAGCATTGAAGATAGTTACAAGTATTTATTAATATTAATGACTTGGGCTGGGTAGACTTCAGCTTCAGTAGTAAATGCCGCTAATGAGATAAATATTCGATCAGATTTAAAAAAACGCGTTACACAACGAACAAATTTTAATTGCTTTTATCTCAATCTCTTTATAATCTGAAGCAACGTCTCTTATGTTATGTAGACTTTCATGAGATACGTTAAGCACTAAAAATTATACGCAATTTCACTACCTTGCAAAAGTCATTCTCAAACCTATTGGTCTCTAGACAAATCAATCAAATATCAACTTATTACGTATCCAGAAAGAGGTATTCTATTGCTATGGGCTAGGGCAGGACCTGACAACTGTTAATCCACTTTCAGAGTCAGTTCGGGATCAGTTCATGATTGGTTAAAAATGACATAAGTAAATATAAGTTGTTGAAATTTATAAGTAATATTAGGGGTGGTATAAAAAGGGTTGTCAGTATCATTGCTAATAATGTAGTTTGATATTCAATATTTAGATTTTCTGAAACATAGTCTTTTTCAAATTATTAATTTCAATAAGATTTAAATTCAATTTGTTTTTGATCCCTATCAATGTGGACAGTATATGAGTAGGGGAAGATGTTCGGTTGCCGGCACCTCACCGTAACTTTTGACAGAAAGCAGATAGCGTCATTCCGACAAATGTCATGTGTGTTTAATAGTAGCACGTTCTTTTTGTGTCGAATACCAAAGCAAACAGACGCTTGTACTTTTTGCTGCGCTCAAAACGTGAATTGCGTGAAAATCAACACAAAAGTTTTTCATGACTTTTTTTATAGTGTCATAAATTGAAAAGCATTAATCGAAGTGAAAAGCATTAAGGTGACTGGATTGAATATTTATGAGGTGAGATCGATCTATTTATCTATTTCCGGATGCTATCAATATTTTCGCAACCAAAGATTTTTTTCCGTCATTTTCAAAATGTCTATCGATTTCGGTTATTGAACATCAACGTGCTCGGTTACCGGCATCCCATTTTTTCGACAAATCCCGAAAAATTTCCAGTGATATGCAGAGATGACAAATCTGCAAATTTGTCTGTAAATTATCAAATTTCTTAGTTATTCGACTGCAGCATCGTAATCAATCCCGCGAAGCTGGTGGAAGATCGGCCAAAACAACACCAAAGGCGCCACCATCCAAATCATCGGCCAAGAGAGCCAATGCGAAGTTAAGACATCATAAGACAACGAAGACTTTGGTCCAAAACGCCTCCGAAAAGAAAAAAAAGTTTTTTCTTTGAATAATTGCAGTCTTTGCTAATATTTTTCCATTTTTAGTGAAATTTTTTGGGGTACTGGTAACCGAACACCTTTTTTGAAATGGCCGAAAATTATCACTTTACTAAACTGATAATAATTTTTTTTCAATCGATTAATTCAAGTTAGTTTCTTATTCAGTTGTTAGCTAGGGACTTTAGCTTTCTATTGATGTATATATGTCCGCATACTGTGCACTCAGTCAGAAGTTATTAGCTTAAAAGAGAAGGATGCCGGTAACCGAACACTCTCCCCTACATTTAACAGTTACTGGATGGTACAAAGAGAAAGCTTGAAATCATGAAGTGTGATATGGATGAGGATATTTTTGGCTGATATATCATGTGTCTAAATGTTTCTAAATAATTTATAACCGAATGTTATAAGGGGAGAAGCAGAACAAATAACTATCTTGAATGGCAACGAGGGATGTACTATTTATACACCCAAACCTCCGTTTACGAACACTTTTTATACATTACCTCTTTTTACGTAACTCTTTTTACGAACCAAATCCCAATTAACGTAAACTTTTTTTACGAACCTACTTCGTAAAAAGAGGTTTTGGCATACATCGAAAGCGATTTCCGACTCCATGGAAACTTCTACAATATGGGTGTTTTTGGAACGGGTTTAAAGAGTAGATTCCGAAAAATGATGTTTCAGGTATTTTGGAAATCCAAGATGGCGACTTCCGGTTTATTGATATTCCTCGAAAACCCTTGCAATATGGGTATTTTCGGAACGGAATTGATGAGTAAATGTCGGAAGATGCTGTTTGAGGTGGTTCTAAAATCCAAGATGGCGACTTCCGGTTGATTGATATTCCTCGAAAACCCTTCGATATGGGTATCTTCGGAACGGGGTTAATGAGTAGATGTCGGAAGATGTTGTTTGAGGTGGTTCTGAAATCCAAGATGGCGACTTCCGGTTGATTGATATTCCTCGAAAACCCTTACAATGTGGGTATCTTCGGAACGGAGTTAATGAGTAGATGTCAGAAAACGATATTTGAGGTGGTTCTGAAATCCAAGATGGCGACTTCCGGTTGATTGATATTCCTTGAAAACCCTTACAATATTGATATTTTGGGAACGGGGTTGATGAGTAGATGCCAGAAAACGATGTTTGAGGTGATTCTAAAATACAAGATGGTGACTTCCGGTTTATCGATATTCCTTGAAAACATTAAGAATATGGGTATTGTTGGAAAGTATTTAATGAACAGATGCCGCAAAACTATGTTTGGTGTCGTCTCGAATTTCAATATAACATCCTCCGGTTTTATCGATATGCCTTATACACCCTTAAAACAAAGAAATTTCCGAAACATATTGGATACCAATAAACGATGTTCGAGCTCGTTTCAAAGTTCAATGAGGTGATAGTGTTTCAAAGGAATGGCAAAAACTTTCAAAAAATACTAATAAACCGAAAGTCACTGTTTTGCAATTCAAAACCACCTCTTGGATTTCAGAACCACCTCAAACATCGTTTTCTGACATCTACTTATCAATCCCGTTCCGAAAATATCAATATTGTAAGGGTTTTCAAGAAATATCAACAAACCGGACGTCGCCATCTTGAATTTCAAAACTACCTTAAACATAGTTTTTCATCAACTCCGTTCCGAAGATACCCATATTGTTAGGGGTTTTAGGCCATCTCAATAAACCGGAAGCCGATATCTTGGAATTTTAAATGAGCCCAAACATCATTTTCTTGCACTTACTTTTTACATCCGTTCCGAAAATAACCATATGATGCGCGGTTTCCACATTAATTACACAAAACTTTTTTTACGAAATAAAGTCCAAATAACGTAAACTTTTTTTACGAACTACCTCTTTTTACGAACCCCCGCTTAGTTCGTAAATGGAAGTTTCGGTGTAACATGGAGTTACCGGAATAAGAGTAGATGTATTTTTCTGGAAGAAGAAGTTAGTTGTCAGGTCCTGTCCTAGGCTATGGGATCCGATAGTGAAAACATGTTATTCAGCACGTAAGTCATAATCAATACAACAAAATATGTACGTCTTAACATGATTTCATCAATTGATAAATAGAAAATGATACATTTCAGTTACACGCTTATAAAAAGTTACTCAGTAGACGCGGAAACGTCTGAGTAGTTACCATTAATGATAATGAGTAACTCTTACTCTAAATCAGGGGTTCCCAAACTACTTTGGGTCATGGACCCCTTTACTAAAATTAACGTAGGCCTCAGACCCCCATCAACAAATTCCTTTGAAAATTAAATTTCTTGCTTTTTAATATTGATGTAAAATACTTACCAATTTCTGCGGATGGTCAAATAAACACAACTTTTTCAGCGTAAATATTTCAAATCAACTTATATAAAATAATAGGGCATCGATTTCTAGACCTCGTCGACTCTCATAGTCAGTTTTCATTTACGTCGACCCCCGCAAAAAGGATATCGACCCCAAGGGGTCTATATCGACCACTTTGGGAACCCCTGCTCTAAATTTAAGTTTAACGTAAGAGCTCGTTATTAGGTTACTATTCGAGAGATCAGTATAAAAGTCGTAATAACCGTTTGTAGCAACAGGTGCCATTTTTTGTTAGTGTGATCGCGTATCCGGATAAAAAGTTTTGTTATTTAAATAATCTATCGAACTTTAAATAATCAATCGAACTAAAGATTTGAATACGATTGGTAAAAAATTACATACTGGAAGAAAGCTGAAAGTATTGGTAAGACCACAGATAACAGGTGTATAGGATGGCATATGAACTGTGTCTAAAATTTTGAATGAGCAACGTGGCGAATACTTGTAGATGTCACCGCGATCGACACTATTATGGGTGTCGCATTCACTTCATACAAAATTTTTGTTTTGCGTTTGGTTAAAATCACAAGTTGATTTTTGTTTTATTACGATTGAATTAGTGTGTAATTTAAACGACATGAAAATGAAGTTGTCATTTACTTTTAATGGAATCGTGTGAAAAGTGTTCAAATAATTCGAGGTGACAGTAGTAAGCTTCTTGTTTCCATCGTATACCTTGATTAAACATTACAAATGGGCCTAATAGTCAATTACAGATTCTCTTTGTTTACTTTTTCTTCTGCAAACAATTAATCAATTTTCACGTTTAGTTTCTAACTATTTGTGTAAAATGACACCGACAATTTTATTGTTACTATCAGTATCTTAGATATGTATCATAACGCATAAATTATCGGTAGAGAAAGTAAACAAAAAGAGTGAGTCATTGGCTTTTAGGCCCCTTTGAAATTTAGGTTCTCGTCGATAAAGCTTGTATTGTAATGTCTGCTAGAAAAGATTGCGATGAGATAAGCCCCTTCGAGACCACAAGCCAGAAAAAATATTTTTTAAATTGTAAAGGTCATCGTAACAAATATCTATTAGCAAAATATTTATTAAGTAAACTTCAATCATAATGAATTAATTTTGATAATCCGTATGTAATCTGCCTACATTGGCTACAACTTGCATGGATTTTTTTCAAGCGTGTGCTATTTATTTGATATAATGGTTATTTTGTGCTTTGTACGTTTCTTTTTCATTCATATTTTGTATTAATCGACGCTTCGGTCTTCAAAACCTCGTGCATTATTCAAAACATTGTCGTTTTTAACTATAAAAATAAATTATTTCAAAAAATCATAAATCGTCAACTTTAAAAAGTTTTTCGTCTTTGGCAGATATACATTTGTTGATGGTTTCAATGAACAATGAAATAACACTTGTCCCTAGGGAATTTTACCAGTTGCAATTGCATTTAACCTCAATTCACCAGCTGATTAGTTATTCTTTTGGCTCTAATGCTAGTTAATTCCAATACAACAGACAGTGAAGGGATTAAAACCACTGTCCAATATTCTGGCAGAGATGCCAGATTAAATTTTGGGCGTCTGCGTACTAGAAATGCTCCTATGCGAACTCAATATTCAAAAGTATGACGAGAAAAACCAAAACAAAAACGCTACAGTATTAGCAAAAGTCATTAAATTGAACGATTGTTTATAAAAACTTCGACAATCTGCAAAAAAGTCTGCTTAATTGAAAAGTCTGCTAACAAACGGAATTGCAAATTTTCATACCAAACTGCAAACCTAGCATCTGTGGTTCTGACGCTCATTATTTCGATTCCGTCGCATTCTATGTCCAGCCGAAAACCACTATATATCTAAAACTAAAATCTAAGAACGTGATGATCCATATCCATGATGATATCCACAAGATGTCGAAAGTTTCTCGGTAATGTTTGAATCTATTTGATATAAACATTGCATTGTGGTGGGACTGGTAGACGAAACGATGAGTTCGAAACACGTTTTTCTCTGTTCGCAAAGTGGGTCATAGGAATTCGATTGATTTAATACAGCTTTGGGACTTGAGACAGATTAAACACAACACATACATAAGTGCATAACCTTAAAATAATTTATAGATTGTGCATAAATTATCACGGTTGAACAAAATCAAAAAGGAAACAATTGTCACCATCGGTTTCGATGATGAACAGAAGCAATGAACAATAAATAATTCTCACGAAACATGATCTTATCAATGTTGTAGGGAAAATTGTAGACCTCATACATGTATGGTACAAAACTATCATTAAACGGTACTCACCTCCGAAAATCCCTGCTCCAACAGGCGTATATCACCGGGTTCATGCTGGAATTGATCCACCCGAGCCAGGTGACCACGGCGGACACGATCTCCTCGTGAGCAATACATTGCATACAGAATCCGGACAGCAGATTCACCACGAAGAACGGAAGCCAACACACGATGAACACCCCCATCACAATACCGAGAGTTTTGGCAGCTTTTTTCTCCTTGGCAAATTTCGCCAACTTTCGCGACAGGGAAAAGTTTTTGCCCATGTGCGTTCGATGGCGAGCACCCAGTCCGTTGTTTTGCAGTGCCGAAAGTGGTTCCTCGTCCGGTTCTTCCGGTGTGGAATTGGCCGTGTGTTGCTGGTGATCCTGATCGTTCTGCTGGTGCTCCCGACGGTGGCTTGGCCTTTCCCGTGTCGTGCCACCACGATGTATTCTCAGTGTGAGCTGAAGTTCACCGGACGCCATCAGGACCTGTTTGGTGCCCAGTTTGAGCGATCTTGTTTGTATTGCTGCAGCACGGTAGATCCGACAGTACGTGAATACCATCACCAGCAGTGGAAGATAGAACGATATTGTGGAGGAAAACACCAGATAGCCGAGATGTTCGGTGAAGGTGCATTTGAATGGAGGCATGTCACCTTCCCGAGCTGCTCGCCACCACACGATCGCCGGAAAGCTGATTGCACTGGAACAAATCCAAACAGCCGCTATCAAGGCTGCCGCTTTCCGCCGAGTCATCTTCATCGGATAGGAGAATGGATCCGTGATGGCCCAGTACCGATCTAGCGATATTACACACAGATTCAGTATGGAAGCCGTGCTGAAAAGGACGTCCAACGAACGCCAAATATCACACCAATCCTCACCGAAGAACCAGGTATTCTGCAATACCTCATACAGTGCAGAAAATGGCATCACTACCAGTCCCACAAGACAGTCCGCCACGGCTAAACTAGTCACGAAGTAGTTGGTGGCCGTATGAAGGTACCGTTCACGGATAACTGCCAGGATCACCAGCGAGTTGCCGAATACCGTCGCGAAGGAAAACAAAAATAGAAACGCTAACAGTCCGGCCCTGTCGTTTGGCAGGGCCTCCAGGTACATTGAAAAGTTGGGCTCAGTGGTGCAGCAGTTGACCACATCTAGTGTCACCGAGTTTTCACCTCCAGCCGAAACATTGTAGTAGGTAAGATTGCTTAGCCTAATTAGTTGCGACAGTTCCCAGTAGAAATCAGTTGCATTATTCATTATTGAGTGCTCTGCGGGGAGCGGAAATCAGTCGATGGGATTTGTTTCGGTCCTAATTATTGCTCAGTTTCCGCGGACCATCGCAAAATGGCGGAACGCTTCAATCCGATTATTACGACCGATAAATTGCTTGTACAATTAGATTTATGAAATCATCGTTTTCTGACTATCACCCGTGTTAATTCCGCAGCAATTACGTTTAATTAGTTTCGTCATTAGCCATAAATCCTCGGGTGACGATTATGTTTTGAGCTTCCATGTTTGATGGTGTCAGCCGTTCAGGCGTTTTCCGCCTGAGCATCCAGTCCCGCGCTTGAGACGCCCTCTACTGCACGAATTTCACAAGCCATTTAGCAATCGAATAAATCACTATTATGGTAATAACACAGTGCTGATGATGGTGCACCATTTTCCACGATGCTTCCTTACGAACCGATGCCGCTGACTTGTTTTTTTTTTCTTTCTTCGCCGCCGGTTCTTCCTGTCAGCTTCGTTTCGGTCGGAACCCGTCTGCAACGAGAAAATCAAGCGGAAGAAGATATAAATAAATGCAAAGTCGAGGAATGTAGGTCGCTGCCAAGGTAAAGGTTGAGGAGCAGCGAATAAACCTGGAGAATGATAGTGGACATTATATATTCTACTATGAAGGCGTCTATCATCCTTCCAGCGCATGACCTTTCGACACGGGAAGTCTGCTATGGATGGATTATTCATTGCTGTACAGCCGAGAGCAACGAAATCCTTTTTGTTCGTTAGGTTGTTTAAATAAACGGTTGAAATTACTCGGTATTTTTTTTGTTGATAGCAGTAATGTAAAAGAAGGTAACGTATTATCATTTTACTCCTAGTACAAAAATTGAAATTTTGGTTTCAATTTTTTGTTTGTTTTTAACGTTTTTTTAAACCGATCAACAGATCATATTTGAACTATTACTCTTTTTGATACTATTTAGACAATTTTGATATTTTTGCTACCAACGAAATCAGCCTAATATTAATTATTCTAGCACTTATGCATTAATCAAGAGTTATCTTTTTTATCTCATCACTCTGCGCATGGTTTTGGTAGATTTTGTTAATTAGTAAATTTGGATTAATTAAAATTTGGCAATTGGTAAGAAAAACGAAAACAGCGAAATAATATGAAATTTACCGATGACGCCAATCCGCATATGAATTCAAATCATAAGAACGTATATTTCACGAATAGGAATAAATTCTTTGGAATTTGAATATGTATCAAACACAGTGCTATAAAACTTCAATCAGTTCAATTGACATCGAATGTGTGCACACACTGATGATCACTCTACTGCAGTGAACTTCGCATTCTATCACACAACCTTCGCTGTCACACCGAATGGGCATCATCTCGTCCTTCATTCGTTTCTCTTTCTACCGAAGCTCAGTTTAACCATTGTCAGTTTAATTCAATGACAGAGCAGCCTTCAAGTGAGGTTCATGTAAACATTCGAATTGATTCAAGATAATGGATTAAAGGTAAACCAGTCATGATAACTGAAATATCAAGTACAAAATAAACATAAATTAATTGTTCGCTAATTCAGTTTTCATTTTTAATATTTCGAAACACATCTCAATACATTTCAAACAGTCGAAATTATCGATTTTAACTTGTTGATGATAACGATTTATTGTTTTTAGTTGGTGTGACGTAAAGCCACCATAACTACGTTCAGGTTTTGCAATGACTGAGCGGAAACATTTGTTGGAGAAGCCAAATGAATGAAAAACTAACAGAAAAGATGAATTATTGAAAAAAGATACGCTCAGAGACAGGACTCGAACCAGCGTTCTTATGCATTCCGTGCATACGCGCTACCATTTCGCCACTCTGAATCTTGTTATAGTCACTCTAAAACGTCAGTCTGACATGGTAGAACGTATATCGAACATGGTCTACATCCTGGCCGTCACCCGACCTATACCTTAACAGTTCGGCTGAAAAGTTCGTATCGTTTAATAGAAACACACATTTTTTTGCCAAAATTCGTTTTTATTATTCAACATAATTGCCATCAGAGGCGATACAGCGATTATAGCGATCTTCTAACTTTTCGATACCATTTTTGTAGTACGATTTGTCCTTTGCCTCAAAATAGGCCTCAGTTTCAGCGATTACCTCTTCATTGCTTCTAAATTTTTTACCAGCGAGCATTCTCTTGAGGTCTGAGAACAGGAAAAAGTCACTGGGGGCCAAATCTGGAAAATACGGTGGATGAGGGAGCAGTTCGCAGCCCAATTCGTTTAATTTCAGCATGGTTTTCATCGACTTGTGACACGGTGCATTGTCTTGATGAAACAAAACTTTTTTCTTCTTCAAATGAGGCCGTTTTTTTTTAAATTCCGTCCTTCAAACGCTCTAATAACGCTATATAATAGTCACTGTTGATGATTTTTCCCTTTTCAAGGTAGTCGATGAAAATTATTCCATGCGAATCCCAAAATACTGACGCCATAACCTTACCGGCCGATTGTTGAGTCTTTCCACGCTTTGGGTTCGGTTCATCGCGTGCAGTCCACTCAGATGACTGTCGATTGGACTCCGGAGGGAAGTGATGGAGCCATGTTTCGTCCATTATTATATATCGACGAAAAAAATCGGTTTTATTTCGATATAACAGCTCCAAACACTGCTCAGAATCATCAATTCGTTGTTGTTTTTTATCGATTGTGAGCTCACGCGGCACCCATTTTGCACAAAGCTTACTCATATCCAAATATTTGTGAATAATATGTCCAACACGTTCCTTTGATATCTTTAGGGTGTCAGCTATCTCGATCAACTTCACTTTACGGTCATTGAATATCATTTTGTGGATTATTTTCACGTTTTCATCGGTAACAGCCTCTTTTGGACGTCCACTGCGTTCATCGTCTTCGGTGCTCATATGACCAGTACGAAATTTTACAAACCACTTACGAATTGTTGCTTCGCCCGGTGCGGAGTATGGATAACACTCATCAAGCCATTTTTTGGTATCGGCGACACTTTTTTTCATCTAAAAGTAGTGTTTCATCAACACACGAAATTCCTTTTTTTTCCATTTTTTTCACAATAACAAAAGTAGCTTCACTCAAAATGCAATATCTCACAAACTAATAATCAGACAGCTGTCAAATTTATACACGTATCTTTTGAAGGTTGGTACTAACTGAAAATGGTATGGATTTAATTCTAGTGGCGCCCTCTCATAGAAACGATACGAACTTTTCAGCCGATCTGTTACATCCAAACATCTTCTCTGTCCATCAAACACTAGTCTTCTCGCTTTATACCTATTTTTTCGCTCAAGCATTGAGTAGGAGAGTGTATTTATAATCGCATGTCACCTTGTTGATGATAATTAAAAACTCAAAAAAGAACCGCCACCCTCTATTTATCATTATGGTCGGAGAGAGTTCTGTGTTATCGAGTTGGTGTTTATGCCTATTCATTCGCACTTGCTCACTTCCCACAGCGAAGACAAGGAAGACAATGGAACAGGTAGACTACTTGGCACTATCAACTGAGCAAGCGAAAATTCAAGTGATTAGGTACGCTTATTCAATTGACAAGGAATTCTGGCAACTTCGGCAACAAAAGTTAAATGAATGAGAAAGCATATACTGACATTCAATGGCCATAAATTTCACTGAGGTCTCTTTTTACGCGGGGGATATATACAGCGTAATAAACCGCGTAGCTTCGGAAATCCGCGTGAAAAAAAAAACGCATAAAAAAACTCAGAACTAAAGAAATAATTTTTTGAATCAAAATATCTTAGAAATGCATGAAACGTCCTGATCTGGTGTAATCTGAATTTTTTTTTGTGAAACTCGACTTTGGGACTTTGGGAGAAAAATTTTGAGAATTCCAAAATCGAACATTTTTATGTTGATGCCGAATGTCTTAGAAATGCCTGAAACGTCGAGATCTGGTGTATTCTGAACATTTGTTTTTTGAAAAAAATCGAAAATCGAAAAAGTGTCAATGAGTTGACTTAAAAAAATTCGGGATATCACCAGATCTCAAAGTTTCATGCATTTCAAAGATAAAACAAGAAAACCGTGTAACTTCGGAAATACGCGTTACAAAAGCCGCGTAACATCGGAAATCCACGTAAAAAGAAACCGCGTAGAAAAAATGTAATAATATTCGATTGAAATGAAGTTTTACCGCTCTGATTACGAGAGCAAACATCAGAAATCCAGTTCTTTTGATTTGCAAGAAAAACGAAAACAGCGAGGCATGTTTAAATCATATGAATTCGATTACACAGCAAAAATTATGAAATTAACCGATGACGCAAATTCGCATTTGACACAATTCATAAGAACGTAATTCGAAGAAAGATTAAATTTTTTAAGAATGATTTAAATACGCATTGAACATACCCAGCATATCAAGAAGATGTGTGCATTTACTTGTTCTAACATAAAAAAATATGCCAGAATTCATTGAATGTTTGTTAGATCTACTGTAAAAATGAATGATTTTTGACACTCGTATATTTTAGTCTCAGAAGACGTTAATCTACACGATTTTTTCTAGGTGTGTACACACTAAAAGGAGCGTTGCGATTCACTTACATTCATGTAAAGATAAGTCATACAATTAACTTTACAGTTTATTTAGCTGAAACTTACATCGATACAGACCCAAAATTAATTGTTACATTTGAATAGATGTAATATTGTGTTATCACCGAAGAAATTACGACACGCTTGAATTAACGTCAAGCGTAAATTTAATTTTTTCTACGAGTGTAGTTATGATTTTTAGTTTTTGAATTACCTTATTACTATCTTCTTCTCTGTGTAGTCTTATGTGTACAATCCATTTCTTATCGAAAATGTAGAATTAAAAACAAGATCAAAATTGTTCAAAGCTTCAATAACTCAATAGTGGGACTGACATACAAAGAAAATATGAACATTTATAGGTTTTTTAGTTTGTGCAAAAAGTACATATTTCGTTTCGAGTTCTTCGCATTTTACCTTCGGCTCATCAGTACTTAAAGCAGTTCAAATTGAACCGCCATCTCCGCCTAACAGTTCAATTTGAACCGCTAAGCACACTCTTAGAAAAAATGAAATTTACACTTGACGTAAATTCAGGTATGCCGTAATTTCTTCGGCTATGACACAATATTACATCTACTAACATGTAAACATAAATTTTGCGTCTGTATCGATGTAAGCTTTAGCTAAATCAACTGTGAAGTTAATGATATGACTTATGCTTTGTATTGAGAATGTTAGTAAATCGCGACGCTTCTTTTATGTGCATCTATAAAGATGTAACATTTTCTAAGTGTGCAGACCCAAAGTTCACACAATTTATGTGCCACTTTAATAATATTCCACTAAGTTCCACTCTTTGGGCCATTTTAGAGAGCAAAGTCCGAACTAAAAGATACACCAGTCTCGAGGCGCTGAAAAAAGTTATTGTCCGCGAGTGGGCCAAAATACCTGCAAGTGACATTCGGCCAAACGAAGCAACTCCTTCGCTCTCTCAAGTAATCAAGTCAAGCCAAAAGGTGGTCATATCGAGCAAAAGTGAATTGATTCTGAATTTTGTATTATTTTTACACATTTTGTACTTTGAATTAAGTAAAAGTAATTTTCCAAACTGAATTTATGGCCTTTTTAATTGGTTACACTTCGAGTGCCGGACCCTGTATACCATTCAATCGGTTCATGCACACTACGTTAAAGTTATGTAAATGTGCGTCACGATAGATGCACATAAAAGATGTGTCGTAGTTAACTTAAATTGACGAAAGCATGTAAAAATGAATGATGTCATTTACTTCACAGCTTGTTTAGCTGATTTTAACATCAAAGAAACACGACATTTATGAACTGAAACTGACCCAGGATAGTTTCATCAAACACTTGCAAGGAAACTGTGTTGGTTTCGTAATTAAAAACGGGGATTTGAGAAAAACTGGTATAGAAATCAGGTACGAAACTGACTCGATTTTCAGTTCAACAATGTTGGAACTAGATTCAAAACTATCTTCAAACAAACGGTTTGACAGCAGTTTTTACCCTAACTGCTGTCAAACCGTTTGTTGGATTAGGTTTGGCAACAATCGAAAACGACATTAGTTTCATGCTCAAAAAAGCAGTATTATGTCACCCAAAAAATACGGCACGCTTGGATTTACACGTTGTGTGAGTATTTGTTTTGAGCGCTGTACTGGTGTACACTCTTAGAAAAAAAGAAACTTACACTTGACGTAATTTCTCAGGTGTTGTCCAAATATTAGATCTATTAGCATGTAAAAAGATTTTTGTGTCTATTCCGAAGTCAACTTCAGCTATATTAGCCGTAGAGTGAATGATATGACTCATTTGTACATGTTTTTGAATTGTAAATTTAAGTGAATTGCGACGCTCCCTTCATGTGCATCTATAAAGACGTAAATTTACACGATTTTTTCAAAGTCTGAAGTGTATCACTATACTCGCTACAATTGGAATGTAGTCAATGCATCCTTTTCTACCCTACACCGGCTGTAAGAACTCGGATAAAAATATTTTGTTAATTTACATCTATTTTCATGCAATTGTTAAAAGTTAAAAATTTTAAACAGGCATTTCATTAGTAGAGTCATTATGCTATTTTGCGGATTACTCAGCTTCCAATCAACGAATTGTGATAAAACCGAATACAATAACTTGTTTTCTTACTAAGAAGTAATGCCGTACAATAAATAGATTGATAATTGCGTGTTACTGCTGTTATAGTAACGCGAAAAGTCAAAGCGAATGCATCTATTTTAGCTTATTCCTAAAGTGGTAGCCAGTATTATTCATTGAAAAATCCATGTATTCTGATAAATTTTTACATCGATGATGGTCTTCAATCAAATTTACAATTCAACCACTCTCTATTTCAAATTAGTATTGATTCACATGTCGTATTAAATTCATTATTTTTACCTGTGAATGTAGAGATCGGAAAATCTCGATGTGTTTATTGTACGCAGAAAAAGAAGAAATGAAATTTACGCATGACGTAAATTCAAGCATGCCATAATTTATTCTGGTACACAATATAACATCCATCATGTAAAAATAATTTTTGTGTCTGTATCGATAAAAACTTCAGCTAAATTAATTTTGAAGTTAACGATATGACTTGTAAATATAATTGAATTATGACACTCCTATTATGTGCATCTAGATGTAAATGTACACGATTTTTTTCTAAGTGTGTATGTAATGTACATCACACACTTGGAAAAGTTTACATCTTGATAGATGCACAATTCAAAGCATGTAAAGTTAAGTCATAACATTAACTTCACAGTTCATTTAGTTGAAGCTTACATCGATACAGAAGCAAAATTTATTTTTACCTGCTAGTATATGTAATATTGTGTCATCGCCGAAGAAATTACGGCATGCTTGAATTTACGTCAAGCGTAAATTTCATTTTTTTCTAAGAGGGCAGTTGAATCAAAAATATGATTTAAAATCATGATCTCTGAAAAATTAAATTGAAATGCATCGATGTTTCAATGAACAAAACTATATATTTCGAAAAAAAAGCTGCTTATTATTGCTTCCAAAGTGTATAGAAAAATGACGAACTGTAAAGTAACTTTCCATTCAATTGCCTGCTCCAAATACGTGCATGAAAATTGATGTAAATGCACAAACATGATTATTGGTTGAGGTCAGTAAATTACGCAAAAGGAGAGGAATCTGCTCACTTTTTTTTTACCAAACTGCATCTATTTGTAGATCTTGACGATAGTCGACTTAAAGAAATATAAAATACCACGTTGGTCCCAGAAGTTTCAGAAAAAAATCAGAAACCGCACTCTCTGTGATTTTTCGGAGATGGCTGGAGGATCATTATAAGCTTGTATTCAAATCAAAGGTACAAATAGCCATCTCATTAAAAGAGTCATCATGTTATTTTGTCGATTTACTCAATTTATTCGACTTTCAATCAACGAATTGTGATAAAACCGAATACAATAACTTTGCTTTGGTACTAAGAAGCAATACCGCTTAAAAAATAGATTGATAATTGTGTGCTACTGCTGTTATAGTAACGCGAAAACTCAAAGCGAATGCATATATTTTCAGCTTATTCCTAAAGTCAACTAGTCAACCGTCACCCTAGTATAGTTATACTGCTATTGAAATTTATTAAAATCCGACTGTGGGCTTCGGAGTATCGGGTTGGCTATAAAACTCCCATCTGATTTTCTTTGGTTTCCAATAACCGGTTCCAGATTTTTTTGGGAGTGGTAGCCCAAAGAGTGAGAAGTGGAACCTGCATCGATTTCACAAAGCTATCTCATAAACTGCCGATGAATTTTGTTTCGTTCCTTCATCCGATTTAGAAATTACGGATTGTTGAGTGCGATTGTGTGATCCCATTCGAGACATAACGCAAAAAGGGGATTCTTACTTTTACGTAGCTT
Source organism: Malaya genurostris (assembly GCF_030247185.1). Classification (NCBI taxonomy): domain Eukaryota; kingdom Metazoa; phylum Arthropoda; class Insecta; order Diptera; family Culicidae; genus Malaya; species Malaya genurostris. Next base: position 112,758,458 of record NC_080570.1, on the reverse strand, counting down.
GTATCTTTCACAATTTTCCTGATATTTCAACCATTTACTTGCCTTCTCAACGGGCGCACAGTGATGCCTCTCCATACAAAAAATTTTTGTATAAAATATCCCTTAGTATTCGATAGCTACCTGTTCAATAGCTTCCTGCCAATATATTTAGATAGCCTTATATGTTGCACCTGGATATTATATAAAGCTGTACTCGATTCACCTTAAGCGAGATTATCTATCTTTCCAAAATATATTTATTTAAATATGGGTTTTCGAATAATTTGTGTTTTTTTATATCAAATATGAACTTTGCGTAGTTGGTTAACGTTTCGAAAGTTTATTTCATCATCTTCAGGATGGAATCAACAAAAATATTCTTCGTTAAGTAGGGTATGGTACCTTGAAATGGTATTTGTGGATTGGCGTGAAGTTTTGAAGTCATCGATTGAATCTTTTGGTAATAGCGTCACATGTTACAATGAATGTGTTTTTCAAGAATTCTTATGGAAGTAAGAGATAGTGAAAATATATCACATCACAAACAGTTGCTAAAACCTAGTAGAATTCTTTCGATTACTGTGGTAGCGTAGAATAATGAAAAAAAAAACACAAACTTTTGATGTCCAATGAAGAAATTAATGGAATCCACAGGTATATTCTGTCATAATTGAAAGAGTGAAAGAGAGAGAGAGAGTGAATAAAGAAAAACTATCATTTGAACTTAGGATATTTTCTAATGTTCATCGAGAATTGTCAGTTTATTTTGACGAAACATGAAGGGCATTAAGGTCTAAAGCCAGTGTGTTTTAGGGTGGTTTAGAGGACTATTTTGACGCTTTAAATCTGATTTTCTCAAAAACGGTGACAAATATAAAAAAAACAACTGACAACCTTTCAGAAAATTAGTTCAGATTATTCTGTGAAAATTTCAGAATGATTTGTTGACTTTAGCGGTCGGGAAAGTCTTTTTTTCTGTAGGAAGAATTGCATAGCTGAAAACGGCAACTTTCAACTTGCTCATTGAATATCTCGCATTCAAAAGCATGGATCAAAAATCTATCCTGACAATGTCTAAATAATTTAATTTAGATGCGATTAGTGCATAACAACGTATATGTTGTCGCGATAAAAATGAAGCCTATTATGGCGACTTAAATGAGCTAAGGTTCATACTTGACTGTTAAGTAAAATTGCCTTACGAGGGTTTAAACAGTCCTAATGATATGTAAAAAAATGAAATTTGTGTGACGATAAAGAACTTAACAATGCCCTCTGTGCTAGAGAAGAAATTTATAACATTCTACTTTACCGATCACGAGCAATGAAGATAACGCTCGTTTGAAACCGGTTTTTTTCAGTTAATTTGGATTCAGAAATTGCTAAACATAATTTCGATCCAGGGCAGCTAGTTTTATATAATTTATGGCCGATATCTCAATTAGTAACGAGCAATGCCAATCTTTCCTTGCTTTTCAAGCCATTACCAAGAATTCCACCGACAGAAACAACAGTTTCGAATCCATAAGTGCACAGTTTACATAGAAACTCTGCTCTTGTAAGTATCGAGCTGACTAGCACACAGTGCATTTCGTAATATCGAAAAGAAGGTAGCGGTGCACATCAGCAAGTGAACCTTAAAAAAATCCTGAATATGCTAGTGGTCAGTCAAACTATTTAGTTCTTTCAGCATGTCAGGAAAAAGATTGGACTTCGGTGCAAATGAGTGAACGTCTACTTAGCGGGTCTTGTTGATCCGTGAGGTTGCATTAGTATTTCGACATAATCTGCTAATGTACTGATGAGTCGAAGACGAAACGTAAAAACATGTTTTAATCCACCTAATGGTGTAATGATGCCTTTCTCATATATAATATTATGGTATTCTATTCAAAATGTTTCTTCGATTTTGAAAAAACTACAAGGATCAGCCCCATGGGGTTGTTCGAGCAGTTGATGTGGAACAAGGCAACCAAAATTTCCAATGATTGACATTTTCAATTAATCGTCACACTTTTGAATCCGAAAATGCACAAGAGTCTGCTTAGATTGATCCTTATTAGGAATCAACACCGAACACGCGAACCCAGAATATAGACTCTGTTTATCGTGATTTGTATTTGTTTCGTAGCCGACGAAATTACATCAATAGCCCAAATGTATACAATTAAATGTTTGTACATGCTTGCGATACGGATATCGATATTTAAGCTTCTCTTTACCAAGCTTGTGTTCAAGTTTTGTATGCAAGCAGTTATTTTTATAGCGTTTCTCTACCATTACTACCATTTTGCGATTTCGGTTGAAGCGATAAAATATTTCTCATTATCAATCGATGACATCTTATATAAATTAGAAATTAGTCTTATGCACTCAAAATTTACCCTGGGGTAGTTGTCAATTTCTCAGGCGAAACGACATAATAAACATAATAATACGCATAAGACTAAAACGTTAGCTATAATTTCGCTTCTATTTGTAGATTCGAGTGCTTCCAACAGCTTTGCTTTTGCTTCGATTGACCAATCAGAGCGCTGCTTTCCCTTTGATATAACGCTTACTCCTTCAAAACCGTCGACTATGGCAGGGAAATCCAGTATGCCGGAGATTTTTTGCAGCCAAAATAGGACACTGCTTGCTATTAATAAACATTTCAATGATATAAAATTAAAAATACATGGCTATGAACATTCAAATCGATACGTAGAAATATTTCCAATCAAATGGTGACATAATATTAATGATTGATACAAAATTGACTTAGCTGTAATTGTTCAAAACCTGACCACATTTCTACTTGTATTTTTTTTGAGTTTCTAGTTTGCACCACTATATAGAAAACAAAGATGTTTTCCACATTAAAAAAAAAACAAGGGATTGTTTGTGCATTAACTATTATAAAATGCAGAATGAAACAGGGCTTTGCTCGCATAGGTCATCCTTAAGAAAACGAAGTGGGTTCACTATTATATGTACTTCCGGCACCGGACCACGAGAACCGATATAATCGATGTTGGTTCGTACGGCCACCAACTAACATGACGTACAAACTCAACTAGTTTCTATTCAAATTTTGATGATTTTATACAATTTTGCCATCGTACTCTAAATGACTATTTAAATTTTTGTTGTATCCGAAAATATGCAGTAATTTTTGGTAGAATTATAAGACCTTTTATTTAACCCTTAGATTTGGAATAACGGTTTTTGAGACCTGTTTACAACATTTTTTACGGTTTTTGTTTTGCCAATTTAAGTGACGGTGTACAATATTTAACACACTTTACCCGATAAGTTTGGAATCGGAAGACGGTCCCAGATGAAATTCAGGAATTCCGTATTGGACCGTGAGACCTTTCATTTGAATCTAAGTTTGTGGAAATCGGTCAAACCATCGCTGAGAAAAGTTAGTGAGATTTATTTTGGAATATATGACGACTATTTCCGGTACTTCCGAAACCGGAGACCGGGAACCAGGATAGCCAGCCAGTTTCCTACTGATAATGGCTATTGATTTGTGTCGTTTTGAGACCAGTTTTGAAATTTTTTGTTTCGCCAGTGTACAATATTCAACACACTTTACCCTATAACTTCGGAACCGGAAGTCGGATCCGGATGAAATTCAGGAATTCTGTATGAGACCATGAGACTTTTCATGTAAATCTAATTTTGTCAAAATCGGTTGAGCCATCTCCGATAAAACCTGGTGAGATTATTTGATACACACACATTTTAAATCTGAACTAGAATCGTACTAATCGTTGAATTAGATGCCAAGGGATTCGATTCAAACACAAATATCTTCCACATTGGCACGCATTTCCGTGAGCACATCTTCAACTTCATTCCTATCAGACATTCCCTCGGTGCACATCATTTCAAACAAAATTTGAATTTATGATGATCGATTGACTAAAATCGATTGAACGTTTTCGGCAAGGTTTGTTATTCGATTTTCCTTACGAGTGCGTGCGCGTGTGTGTGTGGCGTGATAAAATCGCGTTAATGTGCTCGGCAATGATCTCAGCACGTTCATCGAATTCACATCCGTGCAGTACATAAAGCTGGCCCTACCTTTAACGGCTTTCTTACACTTCAGACACACGCGAAAGGAAGCTCGTTTACCACAATTTCGCATATTCTACTTTCTACCGGATGGCAGCCACTGTTGCTTCAAGCACAATTCTGTAGACGCTGTTTGTGCGTGTGAATAAAGTTACGAGCAAGTGATAATTCAGCCTTCGTTTCAGAAAGCAATCTCACCGAATATGGAAAGCTATTTAGGAGAAGCAACACGAAGACGGAAAAACCTTCTCCAGGCCATTGGTGCGAATCGCAGTCGAATGACAAGAAAAAACACACTGCAATGCGAAACAGGCATCGCAACTAGTACTGCTACATGGCCAACGATGATTACTTTGAACGTATTTCCATGTTCTATCTTTACACCATATGCGGTCGTTAATAACAAACCGATGATGGGTACCGAACGGAAGAAGCCTCCGGGCCTCTCCGGTTTCCTTCATCGGCCGGTTTGCAAGATACCGACAGTTTGCAAGGACATGCAAAGTAAGCAGTTCTATCAAGTGGGCTTCTCTTCCACCGATTGAACGGAAATGTAATGTTCCAAGTGTCGATTCGATCACACGTCAATTTCCGTTTCCGATGGATTTTAATTCCATGTCAATGACAAATGGCACACGTGCCAGGAAGTGGTTGGAATGTGCGGTGAGAAAGCAAGATTCGTCATCCGTTTCTCGAGTATCGCAGCAGATTTTGCCGGTAAAAAAATTTCTGTCACACTGCAATATGTTTCCAGTCGTGGAATGAGACTTTTATTGGCTTACAATTTCGATTATGAGAAATTACAATCAGTGTAATTTTCCAAACTCCTATTTGACGTTCCCATTCAAATCGATGTCATTAAGAATTAATTTAAGCCGCTATGCGAAAACGAATCAAAATGAAAATATTGATGTGCATTGCTCACAAAGCAGTTACATGTTGGTCAGAATTCGTAAAATCGTCCAGAATATTGAATCCATAACATTTTGACTATAAAATTGACGGACAATCGTTTCAAAGAGTTGATCGTGTTAATGACATAGGTATTTTTTGGGATTCTAAACTCACTTTTAAGGATCAAGAGTAAACCAAGTTAACTTGTGTTGCTAATTTGTGTATTACGTACATTTTATTTGGTACGTATGTCATAGATCTGTGTATTCATATATGCAGTGCACCGAGTTTATCAAAGTGGGTTGCACGGTTGAGATTCAAACAATCTTTTTTCGCAATAATTTATTCTCAAATGAATGTTAAGCCTGACATCTTGGATAAAATATCAGTTTTGATCAATTTTTCACCAACGTTTGATAGAAAATTGCTTACATTCTATGAATGTAGATTTAAATTCCCTAATAAAAAAGTTAGCTACACTGCTTCAATGTATTTGTATTAGATTGCGCTACACAAAATAAATAAAACTAAATATTTTTTGTTGCAAAAGCAGTTTGCCGGAAAAATAAATAGTTTTACGACAACATTCCATATCCATTGCCTTTCGCGTGTTAAACTCAAGGTTCCTTTTTTGCCGGATTACTAATAGAAGGTACGTAAACCTTTATATCGCAATAATTTCTGGAAATCCATATAGGATTGTGTTTGTTGCTAATCAAATGTGTCAGTGGAAGTAAGCTGAAACTGAAATAATTTTTCTCGGGCAGTTTTAAAGAAAACGGAAGAGTTTTAGACTAAGATTTTAGCTTTTCTTGAATAACAATTTCAAGCAGTATGAACCGATTGGTTTATTTTACAACCATATGGAAAATTTATTGAGTAAAATCAGGAAAAGAAGCACCGGAATTTGTTTTTACGCACACATTGTTGGCATTACTCATACGCTTGCAAAGAGTCTTGCTCCTTAATAATCGTTCCTCATTCATTAGAATAGCGGCTGCAAGAGCGAATTTCTCTCGATGGGTGATCCTCTCTGAAGCAACAAACAGTTGATAATTGCGATAGAATCATTTTACTATTGCCGCTTATTCTAACTATGTGCATATAACCTTTGTATAAGTTCTGTCTATGAAAATGTCTGTGAATGCTCCACACAAGGGTTTTGAAATATTGCAACCTACTGTGAGAATCATCAAGTTGAATCATCGATTAGATTTTCTGCGATAATTGTCAACTTGCGATTCTCTCTTGGGAAATTCCACACAGCACCAATCATTATCAGACTGTAATTTTTTTAAGGGCCATGAAATACTCAGAGTATGAACTGGAGCGAAGAAATGTAGCAAAATTCTCTCACGGTTCATGCATTGAGAGACTCGAGTTCTTGTAGCATCTTCTACCGGATTGAAAATGTTGTATACAATATAGATAGCAATATAGCAGCTTCTGTCAAATTTTCGGCAATCACCAACACTGATTGCTCGCTAATACAGCCCTTCAAAATGCTAGCATAGTTTGGAGTCCGTATCAGTTGGCTTGAAGTTGACGAATTGACCGCGTGCAGAAAAGAAATACTCCCTGGCAAAATCCGCAAGATATCCTGATCGCTTACGCATCTAATTTCGATTTGTGGTAGTACAAAACGTCAGAAAGGACAGTGATAACATGTAGCGAATGTGAATGTGAGTACATCCAAATAACATTTTTTTCATTAATTATGCTTGCTCAAAGCGCGTCACAATAATTAGGCGAAATTTTTATGATTAACAAAAATGAAAAATGTTTCAACCAAAAAAAATTACACGCTTCTCAAAAAATGTGTGATGAATTTGAAATTTGAATCCCTAAAAAGGAAATTAAGAAAATGAGATTATGAAAATAAATCATTCGATTTTAACGATTTGTTTAGATTGGTTAAGGCGTAGAACCGTATTGAGCTAGTTTTACATTTGATCAGTATCTAATGAGGTAAACAGATTTAATGAATGATATGCAAATAAAACTGTGCGATGAAAACCGTAAGAAAGCTACCGCAGAGACGGGACTCGAACCCGTAGCAAGCTCCTATCTGGGGAAATCGTTTAGTCAATTAAGCTACCCTGCATGTGAAACACACGAAAAAACGGACTAATTAAGGGCTGAGCGAGTTGCTATAGAGAAATAACTGCGTGGCGCCCGAGCACAGCTGAGCATACTCGGTTCTTTTGTTTCCACTGCTTTTTCGTGTGTTTCACATGCATGGTCCTTAATTGGCAAAACGATTTCCCCGAATAGGTGCTAACTACGGGTTCGAGTCCAGTCCGTGCGGTAGCTTTTTTTCGGTTTTCATTATATAGTTGTATTCGCGTGTCTTTTTTTCAATCTGTTCTTAAGATGCTGAGCAAGCTTATTTGTTTTTGTTTTTTATTCACTATTTTTAGAAAAATCCGTACCGTAAAATGTACTGTTTTTTCAAAGTCGATGTACTGTATTTTCTTGATTTTTACGCCAAATGTACTGTTTTTCGTTAAAAATTATACGAGCGTTAGTCATAAGTGATAGTGTTATAATCTGCAATTACGGTTAAATCATTTAGTTCCTAACTATTTTCAGTGTCTCTACTTAGAATTAAGCAAAGAGTTAATTGGATTTTCTCATATATATTAATTTGATTTTATAAAATCGATTTTCAATCAGAATAAGTGTCGTCACTAATCTATACGACGTCCAACTTCATGGGTGCCACGACTAGGTGCGGAATGCTAGCGCTGTAGGGAAGGGCACCTAAGCATGGGGTAGATTTACTTTGTGCACCGTTCGTCAAACGAGAGGAAACCGATTTGTTCGGAATTTTGCTCGTGGAAATAATTGTCAACTGTGTTGAAAATTGGAGAAATGGTAACCTTCGGTTCTTTTCAGAATCCAAAGCATGAGATTCCACTTGAAAAGGATAATTGATGATCTAATGAGATTTCACTTGAAAAGGATAATTTATTAGTAGAACCTTGAACCAAAATTTATGTGAATTTTTATAGTGATCTGCCCCCTTGTCGACAGCAATCTTACATCAATATCGCTGTTATGTCTCTAACATTATCTACTACAAGCTTTTTACTATAGGGACTGTCCATAAAAGACGTCACGCCGCAAGGGGGAGGGGGTGTTTCATAAAACGTGACCTTTTGTGACAGAAGGGAGGGGGGTAAGTTTTTGGAATGTGACGTCCAATATTTTAAATGAGCGCATTTTTGAAATACCTGATTATATTACTGGTTTGCCCTATTTCCTGAAAAAATCTCCACAATAAACGTTTACATTCTATAGGAAAATGTGTATTTGTTGATGAAAAAGCTACTTCTTGTAAATTCGGAAATGAGTGTTGCAGGAAATCATTTCTGTTGTGATCAGCGAAAGTGCACGGAGGAGCGAGTAAATTAGCGAAATTAATAAATTTTGCCTAATATGAATAAATAAGAAAAAGATGCCTTCAAACGGTTTAACTTAAGTTATGCACTGACAATTTTTTCAGTAATTTGCTTTTCTAGCATTGATAATAATATATCATCTGCGCCCATCTGCGGTTACAGCGGCCCAAACCATTATCTGTTGCGGGTGCTACCTCCTGGTGGCCAATCGATGACTTAAATTCTCGTATGAACGGTCGGTCAAGTAAACCCTATCGTTTTGAGAGTTTACGAATTGCTCAATTGGAAAAATTTTCTCGTCAGAAAATACAATGTTCGGAAATTGACCGCTTTCGGCCAAACGAAGCAACTCCTTCGCTCTCTCAAGTCAAGATTTTTTTTTCGCGTTCACTTTTGGCAAAATGCTTTCTTGCGCTTGTAAACAATACAACTCCGAACTGTCATTAAGCAAATTTCTAGAGAGCTGATGCCCGTGCGTCAGCTGTGCGAACGGTCTGAAATTGGTTACACTTCGAGTGCCGGACCCTGTACTCTATTTGAAAAAGGGCGGGAGATCAACGATTTCAGACGTAGATCATGTCATGTCTTATCTTGATCATATGTGATTTTCCTCCACCAACATCAAAGCTTATCGAATCATCCAATGATTGAACTTACATAAATCAAGAATCAGTTTAGCTTAAAATCACTACCCATTGTGTGACGGAAGATCAGTACCGATATTGATCGATGTGATTTAAAATTCACTGATCAACTGATCATGAAAAGATTCTCCCGCAGTGATCTTATTTTGATGAGGTTTTGGTCTTTATTTTCTCAGCCCTGTATGCTACACTAAGGAAATATTATTCTTTGCCTAAAACAATAATATATCTGTGTACCCCTAGGAAGAATAAAACAGATGATTTAAATGTTTCATCAATTCCAACCAAATACTTTTGTTAATTTATATAATTGATATTAATAAAATAATTCCGATGATTTTGTAGTTTTAGGGATTCTAATGACAGCATGTAATAAATCGATTTTTCCCTCATATTTGTATGGCTTTTCATACATATTGAGAATGTATTGAGATGAATTTTATTTATTTTGAATTCGTGACATGTGACATAGGGGGGGGGTGGGGGGTCTTTGCTTCTGTGACAATTTGTGACAAAGGGGGGATGGGGAGTCAAAAATCGTCAAAAAAAGCGTGACGTCTTTTATGGACAGCCCCTATAGAGGTTTAACCTTAAGGCCATTCGCCTTTTTGGGCCAGCAAAACTGTCTATCCCTATGTGTGGGTCGGATCCCAATCGACTTTTCGGGGGTTGTTTAAAGAATTTTAAGATCGGTTAAGAAATTTCTGGGATAAATTGAGTGCACTTTTTCTCATAAATTTGAACATATTACCTTATGTTTCCGAAAATGCAAGTCGGATAAAAAACTCAATAGTAGATTTGGGGACCATAAAACCTTTTGTTTGAATCTGAGTTTGTCACCCTGTAACTCCGAAACCGGAAGTCAGATCGAAATAAATTCAATAGCAACCTATAAGACTATAAGACCTTTCATTTGAATCTGAATTTGTGAAAATCGGTCCAGTAATCTCTGAGAAAATTAAGTGACATTATTTGTCCCATACCCACATACATACATTTTGTGATCTCGACGAACTGAGTCGAATGGTGTATGACGCTCGGCCTTTCGAATCTCAGTTGTAAAGTCGGTTTTCATAGCGATTGCATTCAGTATGAGAAAGGCAAAAATACTAAATTTTCAGAAAATTTAGTCAATTTAGCATTGGCATTGTCAACCACAAAACTCCAATTTTATTGTATTTACGAATTTTATTCTTGAAACTATTGACATTTCTAGATAACATTTATAAAAATTGAAAAAAACGCTCCAGTTTGCAAACAAAAAAATCTAATCGCTTGATTCGCTGTAGCATAAATATGGTCACCCTAGTTGCAAATTTAAAGAACGGGTTGTACCAAATATAACGAATTTCTTAGAGGTCGTACATCTTTTTCTCATGGAATTGTTGATGTATAGTTTTATCTTCTCAAGTCGATGCGAAGAAATAGGTAAAATTCAAGAAATAGGTAAAATTATATGAGTTGGTAATGTTCAAACCCCGACGACTGTTTGTACGGTATTATTTTCCGTATTTTGAAATCGAATTTCGGTAAAGAAAAACACGTAGTCCTACGTCAAAAATGATACACTTTTATATGGGGATGAAAATCATCGTTATGAAATTTCTTTTAAATGCATTTGCCAATCGTATGCTTGAGAAAATAGATACCTGTCACCCTTTTAAATTACGATTTTTACGAGCTATGCTCTATTTGAAAGTAAACAACTTATTTTCATTGATCTCAGAATGTAACAGATCGGCTGAAAAGTTCGTATCGTTTCTATGAGAGGGCGCCACTAGAATTAAATCCATACCATTTTCAGTTAGTACCAACCTTCAAAAGATACGTGTATAAATTTGACAGCTGTCTGATTATTAGTTTGTGAGATATTGCATTTTGATTGAAGCTACTTTTGTTATTGTGAAAAAAAATAGAAAAAAAGGAATTTCGTGTGTTGATGAAACACTACTTTTTGATGAAAAAAAGTGCCGCCGATATCAAAAAATGGCTTGATGAGTGTTTTCCAGACTCTGCACCGGGCGAAGCAACAATTCGTAAGTGGTTTGCAAAATTTCGTACTGGTCATATGAGCACCGAAGACGTTGAACGCAGTGGACGTCCAAAAGAGGCTGTTACCGATGAAAACGTGAAAAAAATCCACAAAATGATTTTCAATGACCGTAAAGTGAAGTTGATCGAGATAGCTGACACCCTAAAGATATCAAAGGAACGTGTTGGACATATTATTCACGAATATTTGGATATGAGTAAGCTTTGTGCAAAATGGGTGCCGCGTGAGCTCACAATCGATAAAAAACAACAACGAATTGATGATTCTGAGCAGTGTTTGGAGCTGTTATATCGAAATAAAACCGATTTTTTTCGTCGATATATAATAATGGACGAAACATGGCTCCATCACTTCACTCCGGAGTCCAATCGACAGTCATCTGAGTGGACTGCACGCGATGAACTGAGCCCAAAGCGTGGAAAGACTCAACAATCGGCCGGTAAGGTTATAGCGTCTGTATTTTGGGATTCGCATGGTATAATTTTCATCGACTACCTTGAAAAGGAAAAAGCCATCAACAGTGACTATTAGAGCGTTAGCGTTATTAGAGCGTTTGAAGGACGAAATTTCAAAAAAACGGCCCCATTTGAAGAAGAAAAAAGTTTTGTTTCATCAAGACAATGCACCGTATCACAAGTCGATGAAAACCATGCTGAAATTGAACGAATTGGGCTTCAAATTGCTCCCTCATCCACCGTATTCTCCAGATTTTGCCCCCAGTGACTTTTTCCTGTTCTCAGACCTCAAGAGAATGCTCGCTGGTAAAAAAATTAGAAGCAATGAAGAGGTAATCGCTGAAACTGAGGCCTATTTTGAGGCAAAGGACAAATCGTACTACAAAAATGGTATCGAAAAGTTGGAAGATCGCTATAATCACTGTATCGCCTCTGATGGCTATTATGTTGAATAATAAAAACGAGTTTTGGCAAAAAATGTGTGTTTTTATTAATCGATACGAACTTTTCAGCCGAACTGTTATACAAGTTGTTTCGTACCCATGTTATCTTAGGGCGATAATCCGGATATATTCAACCGCATGTATGCATTGAGGGAAATTTTGAGAACTGATGACACATAGGAGAAGAATTAATGAAACCCTTTCCAAGAAACCCCTACGGTCGAATTCCTTACGATTGGAAAAAAAATCAATGTTTTTTCTGATTTTAGACTTGTCTGCTCCAAGTTCGTTCTATCATCAAAGGTCTGTAACAAAACTGTCAACTATACTGGTTAGATAGGAAAACTGAGAAAGTTTACTGGGTGCACGTACGAAAGCAGACAGACATACCGATTGGAAAAGTAGTTCGGAAAAACATATTGAATTGAGTGCTGTTCTGTGGTTTCAAAGTATCATCATAGATCATTTTGTTACAATACCATTTCGAATGTGATGATATGTGCATGTGAACTGAATGCTTTGCATTGTAAGTAAGTAAGTAAGTAAGTAAGAAGATGAAACGCAAAAAAATCAGAGAGTTAAAAAATTAACAAGTTAAAATTCGTATTAATGTTGGGTAGTTTTTGAAGAGGTATAGGATTTGATTTATGACAAAAAAATAACACAAATAATTTGAGAAAATTTAACAGTAACTTTGTTGGGATGCATTGATAGCTCTCTTGATGCTTCTGACTGGTCTTCACTCCAGATGCGGCAATTTTGTTTGTTGACGTAACCAGAAATAAACTCCGATAAAGAAGTGGATCTTCCTTCAATTTAGCCAGTGCTTATTCGTGATTAAATTATAACGAAACTGAACATGTTTGATAGTGACACAAGACACGATTGACGCGTAAACTGTCAAAAACAGTGTTGCCAAAAGGATACCAGCGAAAAAAATCACTCTTTACTATCGTAAATTTAGAGATTTTATTATTTGGGCACGTTTCGCTCGTCTTCATTCAGGAAGAAAGTATATTTTTTCATGTGTACAACTTGAAATTGCTGGTTTAGTTTGATTGTTGGTCAAATATGCTAGGTATCGGATACAGAATGTTAGAGGGCTACGTACGAAGATTGACGATTTGTTTACTGCAGCTTCTGATGTGGAATATGATGTAATTGTGTTAACTGAAACGTGGCTGAATAGTGAAATTAATTCACTTCAATTATTTGGCTCGATGTACACGGTGTACCGTAACGATAGGGATCCAGTAAATGCTGGAAAAAAACGCGGCGGTGGTGTGCTTATTGCTGTCTCCAACCGGCTTTCGTCCAAACGTAAATCTGTTCTGAATCATGCTCTTGAACAGCTTTGGGTAAACATTCGCAGCCATAATACTGACATATGTGTAGGTGTGGTATATATTCCCCCCGATTCTGCCGATAACGTTGAAGTTATTCAAAGTCATATTGACTCCGCACTTGACATCGCTCAATCTATAGATCCTAGCACAGTGCATTTACTGTTTGGGGACTATAACCAACCAGGTCTAGTTTGGATGGAAACTTATTCCGGTTTTGCTATCCCTGGTCCATCTGGATCAACCTGGACAAGGCCGAACGTTTCTTTGCTGGATGGAATGTCGCTACTGAACATGGTGCAAAAAAACACTGTTACTAACATGCGCAACCGTACGCTAGACCTGCTTTTCGTAAACGAGGAAAATTCAAGGAACTGCATCACTACTGAAGCAATTGAGCCTTTAGTAGCCGTTGACGCAAATCATCCTCCGCTTTCTGTCACTTTGACTTGTCCTCGGCTTGTGCGGTTTGACGATGTGTCTGAAGATACGCTGTTCAACTTTTCGAAGACTGACTTTTCCGGACTCAATAATGCACTGTGTGTTATCGATTGGGATTCTCTCCTGGATAATGTTGCTGACGTGGATACAGCTGTAGACAAATTTTCCTGTGTTTTGCGGGACCTTTTCTTAGTACATGTTCCCGCACCCCGCCCTCGCCCAAAGCCACCTTGGGGCAATAGAAACCTACGTCAGCTTAAAAGGTTACGAGCAGCTGCACTTCGGCACTATTCCAATCGACGAAACCCAATAACAAAGAGGGATTTTGCTCAAGCTAGTAACAATTATCGGTCGTACAATCGCTATCTCTACTCGAAGCACGTACAAAAAACTCAATCCAATCTGAAACGAAATCCGAAGAAATTTTGGTCTTTTGTTAATGGCAAACGCAAAGAAAACGGACTTTCTTCCAGCATGTTCCTTGAAAATGAAACATCGAACACTCTAAGAGGCACCTGCAACTTATTCGCACAACACTTCTCGAGAGTATTCAATACAGACTCGGCTAATTCAACTCAGGTGGAACGATGCCTTCGAAACGTTCCATATAATGTGATAAATATTGCAAACATTCGATTTACTGATGAGGATATTATGACGGCAATAAGTAAGTTAAAATCCTCAACATCAGCTGGGCCAGATGGAATTCCGTCTATAGTATTGAAAAGATGTTCGAGAGCATTGTGTGCGCCCCTTAAATTAATTTTCAACCAATCAATGTCGCAGTCACGGTTTCCTGCATGCTGGAAAAAATCGTACATGTTCCCGATCTTCAAAAAAGGAGATAAACAAAATATTGCAAATTACCGAGGTATAACCTCTCTCTGTGCTGGATCAAAGCTGTTGGAGATTTTAGTGGGGAACGTTTTATTCCGTGAAACAAAGACATATATCTCTAATGATCAGCATGGTTTTTATCCAGGCAGATCTACAATCACTAACTTGACACAATTTTGTTCCCTTTGTATTAAGAACATTGAAACTGGATCACAGATAGATACAATATATACCGACCTGAAAGCAGCGTTTGACCGTGTAAATCATACGCTCTTGATTGCGAAACTGGAGCGTCTAGGTGCATCGTCTAGTTTCTCTCAGTGGCTTAAGTCATATCTCGTAGGCCGAATTTTATCAGTGAAGCTAGGAAATGTCGAGTCACAAAACTTCGCTAACGAATCAGGTGTTCCTCAAGGAAGCAATCTCGGACCATTGCTGTTTTCATTATTTTTTAATGACATTTCTTTTGTCATTCCACCAGGATGCAGACTTATGTATGCGGACGATTTGAAACTGTTTCTTGTTGTGCAATCGACAGCTGATTGCATGGAACTTCAGCAGCACCTAAACAATTTTTGTGAATGGTGCAATCTCAACCTCTTAACTATAAGTGTGTCCAAATGCTCTGTGATTTCTTTCACACGTAAGAAAAGCCCGATAGTCTGGAACTACTCTATTTCTGGGGAAACACTTGAAAGAGTAACTGTTTTCAAAGATTTGGGTGTGCTTCTTGATTCTCAGCTCTCCTTCAGACATCACTACTCGCATATAATTGCTCAGGCAAATAGAAACTTAGGTTTCATCATGAGGATCGCCAAAGAGTTTACTGATCCATACTGCCTGCGAGCGTTATATTACGCGTTAGTACGGTCTACCCTTGAAACCGCAGTGCACATTTGGTGTCCTTACGCCAGTGTTTGGATCAATAGAATTGAAGCAGTACAATCACGATTCCTGCGATTTGCTCTCAGATCTCTGCCATGGCGTAATCCGTCAGAGCTTCCACCATACATTGAGCGCTGTCGTTTGCTCAACATGGACACACTAGACAAACGACGAAATATACTCAGAGCAGTATTTATAGCGAAATTGCTGAATGGAGAAATTGATGCTCCTGAAATTCTCTCGCAAATATGTATTAATGTCCCTCCAAGAACGCTAAGAGCGCGGAATTTCTTGCGACTCGACTTACGAAGAACGGAATATGGCCAGAACGAACCGATTAGAGCAATGTGCAATGTTTTCAATAGTGTGTACGACCTTTTTGACTTTTGTGTATCTAGTGTTGTTTTCAAGAATAGGCTTAAGAGACTTTGATAGAATATAAGTTGAACTTAATTATTTTTTAGCACTGGACAATGTTTGTATTCGTTAGACTAATGTTTTTGAATTGTAACTATGTAAACAAATATGTAAAATGTTAAAAAAGATGATGGGTTTTTACGCGCATTTGATGAATTTCAAATGGGCTTTTCCCACTCCACCAAAAACTCCATTGAAATCAATCCAGGTCAGATGGAAAGAAATAGATAAATAAATAAATAAATAAATAAATATTTCCAGAAAGAATTTTACATACATAAAAAAACTACCCGCATCTAGCTTCTAGTGTTAGCTCTTGGTAACTCGATCGATTTCGCCAAGAAAATGTTTATTTCAATCTCAATATTTTCTCTTTAAACCCTGAATCCTTAAAATGTTTTCAAAACAATTTTGTTATTCCATCAACCAGAAATTGCCTGGAAAATAATTCGACTTCAATACTTGTCTTTGAATGCTCAATTCCATCCGTTACTTCAGTTTATGGCAATATTTTTAAATAAATAAATATGTTATCCAAGATCCTCTTCGAAACTATTACTTTCAAATTTCGAACAAGAATTCGCTTGCACACACAAAAAAAAACGAAATTTACTCCCATGTGCGGCAGTTCCAAGGAAGGAATCCGTAAACACCGAAATGTGCCATCTCATGTCTGCAGGCACCCTTCTCGGGTTTACTTAACGGGTATGATGAAAGCTGCACTTATTTCGTATTTGCTTCCGGAATCGAGCCAGCCAGCGTGTCGTCAGTGTAATCGATTTTCATTCTCGGTGCGCGATTTTCGTGAACAAGTTGCTCGCAGCGGTATTATTCATTTTCCCTTGAGGACGCACCAAACACCCTGCTATAACATTTGCAGTGGAGTTGTCCTCCCGTCCCTAGGCCGCCGTTGATACGCAGTTTCGTTATACCCCGAGTGCAAATAACCCTCCGTGTTAGAATTGAACAGACAGGGAAAATTCCTCGCTCCCCAATGTGCTCCCCCCCAACACCAAAACCTAGCAAAACGAGAAAGGGCACGCGAGGGAATAATTCATTGTGAGCGTTGTGGCTCGAAATGCCAAATTACAAACCACTTCCTTTGCTTTGGAGTACGTGTTTGCGTCTGAAATGCTACCACGGAAGTCGGTACTTTGGAAGCAACGAGGTAATCTGTTGAAAGTCATCAATTCGTTAGCCCGGATCAGAAATCGGAATATAAACCGGGGAAGGAATTCAATACGATCCCGGATGACGGCGAGATTAAGTGATTACCGAGGCAATGGGAAGATCGATGCGAAGAATTACATGTACGATGGATTACTGGACTGCATTTTTCAATTTCGATTCCATCTCACGATAAAATGAAATTTCAATCATCGTATTACTCTGGCATACAAACCTAAAAGCTTATTGGTGGAGATTCGTGACGGTACGCTGGTCCATCACTCGCTGGGTACGGCGCGGTTTGCACCAATTTTGCAGCTCTCTTTCAAATGTATGAGTTGGCTGCACGTTCTACGCGGCTCACAACGGCGAACGTTCGCGAAGTATCGCAGAGCAGTGAAGCATCACGTATAGACGAATAGAGAGAATAATTCGACATCCTTCAAGGTACTGCAATCCACTTTCAACAAGTATCTTAAACGGGTTAATCTGGGAGTTCCGTTAGCGTTTCGTTTGCTATACTAAAATAGGTATTTCAGTGCAATAGCCAACCAAATTTAGCTGATATCGCACTGAGCTAAAAATAATCAATTATATAATTGAAATACTGGTGAATATCATAATTTGAGCTCGTTTACTATAAGGAAACTTGTCCCTTGCGATCTAAACCGTTACCAGTTTTAGGATTTGGTGATAATTCCGGTATTACTTCCAGTTAACATAGTGAATTCGTCTGGGTGTTTGCTGTGATAACTAAATTCGCGGTGGAAGATCAGAAACGAAACGTTAAGTCTTGTTTGCGATTAAATCTTGACATCCCTACATACGTATAGCTATGCAAATACTTCATCAATGCGTGAAATATTTCGCAGGTTAACACTCCTAATACCAAGCCTTAAAAAAAGTTGGAACGGTAACTTTGAGCTACCATAGCTCAGTTGTTACTTGACCAATTTCGATAAATTTTACACCCTCGAATTTTGTGAAGTGTGTAAATTATTTTAAGTATATTCTTATTGACGATCGTTTATGAAAAACTAATGAAAATCTTATTTTTCCCGTTCCAAGTTTTTTTTCAAGCCTAAAATGTGCCCTATCTGCATTCATGCGGCACCTACATCGCGAATCGGATATTGAGAACTTCAGCTTTACCGAGTCATAACTTTATTGTTAGTCAACCGATCTTCAAAATTTGTTCACCATTGGAAAGGTACTACTTCTAGAAATAAAATGCACTAAAAGAAACGAAAAATAGGGTTGTCTACCCAAAGCTATAATGAAAACGGTAGATAGATGACCTAAGAAAAGGTGAGACTTTTTATAATGATCGTAAATATCTCGAAAATCAAAGCGATGACCTATATATTTTTACACATCATTCGATTGCTAGTGATACCAGCTACAATTTTCGCTCCACTACCATTCCTGCACAATCAAAAGAAAACATAAAAAATTCTATAAATTTAAAAATATATCTGAATTTTTCTTTTTTTTCGACATGTTTGTGTATAACTCAAAAAAATAAGCGATGACATGTACATTTTTTTGATTCAAAATATTGGAATCATTTCCAGAAACAATGTATTGATGATCAAAATTATATATCCGGTCAAAGAATCTCAAGAAATTTGGTACAAATACAGAGAATTTTTATTATTGGGAAAAAAATGAAATGTAAATGCGTAAAAACACTGTTAGCAATATAGCATCCTAGTGAGCAGGATATGATTATAAAGTGCTAATATAAAATTGCCAATCACTAGCGATTTTATACTGTAAATATACATTTAGTGCTATTATCGAACAAGTACAATGCTATTATAATACTGCTATATTGCATCCCGAGTAGAGTGTGAGATTAAAAAGAAAACTCAATTTGATGTTGTGCTGTTCGTATATATCGATTACTTAATTTGCTATCGTTTTGGTCGTTTTAACGGTTAAAAGATCAAAATTGAAAGCAAAAAAAATGCTGTGTGACATCAAACTGGAAACTAGTTTTGCTCTCAGTGAAAGCACATTAAAAACATAATATGATGTAGATTTTCTCGAAATGACACGTCACGAGCATAATCTAAAAATAGAACAGCCAAAAAAGGTCCGGGATAGTATACATTTAGGCGATATTACTCGCAAGCAAGAAAAAAGATTTTATGCAATCTCCATATTAGTCGCAAGCAAGAAAAAAGATTTCATGCAATCTCCACACTACCGCGGAGAGAATCCGGATTCGAACTTACGTGTTATGGAATGCGAACTTTTTACGATTGCTATGGACTGTAAGTGTTAGCTATCAGGAGATGGAAAACGTTCGGTTATATGACAAGCAGTGTTGTTTCACAAAGTTGTATGCAGGTAGTTTCTGTCAATGCACACTCGTTGCGTCGCTTCCATCCCGCACCCACCGTGAATAGCAGTGTGGCTATTTGAGTACAGTATAAAGATGTTTTCTTTGTCCTGCTCATATCCAAAGCTGTGGCATTCAAACATCTACTTGATCGCACATAACTCGCTCATGTAATCACTTTGAAATACGAATTTAGAGCCTCTGAAGCCCGAACGTTTTACAGTGAAGTCTTTTACAACACAGGGAACGTGAATTAGGAATCCGGCAAAAAGATATCCCAGATCATATGTTTTTTCAACTAATTTGGACAATGAACGATTATCTCGCTTCTGACCACAGATAGAACCAGAATCTCTTCAGTTCTTGTGTAGACTTATAATTTACGATTATTTGATACAGAATTAGTCGTGTGACTAAAAATTATGAAGATTTAGTTAGACGGTTTCTTTAGACGGTATTAAAGTTCCAAGATCTATTAGAAGGTTGATAACATACTTTTCATAGTATCTAACGTCAGTGAGAATATGAAGTTCTAAGCATTTATAACTAGGAATAAGAATTGTTTTGAAGAGGTTCTTCGACACAGTTTATGGACTACTTAGGAATATACAAATTAAACATATATTTTCTTGATGGCTCCTCTAAGCCACTAAAGTATTATTAAGAATTAACTCTAGGTTCTGAAATCTGAGACATTCAATGTTCGATGTTCGAACTTCGTAAACAATGAATTTTTCCATACTGTTGGATATAAAATTATAGATATTTTCAGAACGGGTTTGGCGAGTAGATTATTTTCGCCATCCAGGTCCCCGATTTCTGGATGCACTGAAAATTATGGTCTAAGAACTATGGAATGAACTTCGCAAATATCGAAACATTTTTTTTTAACTGAACGCAAAAATTGTTACAGGATCGGATACTTAACGTATCTATAAGGAAATAGATGACGTCAAATATATTTCTCATATCAAATTCAGAAACAAGCTCCTTCTACGGCAGATGATCAGCGAGATGGGCATGCCAAAGCCACTATTCAGATTGACCTGCCTTCAGACAAATGTGGTACCGATGATCGCCAATTTATCTAATGTCTCCCAGACGTGTGGTTTGACACCAATATTCTCGTGGTCAAAAAGAAAGAGCATTATTTGCGTAAAAGTTGAAAAAATGTTGAAAAAATCGCGGTTATGGTTGCGGTCAACTGCAGGATCTCGGCAGGATGTCAAAGCATTTTTGTAAAAGGCAACAAAGGATTGAAGGAATAATTCTTCCATTGAAACTTAACTTTGTATTTTTGTGCTGCCATTTGAAATTTGCTCAATTTCAATGGATTCACTTAGTTGTTGATATTAATATTTCCATTCTTTGAGTTTCACAAAACTTTTGCCTTTAAACTGCAAAATGATAACACAATGTGATATTAATTGAAAATTTGATGAGTCGATATCATATTAGGATTTCAATCTGATGTAGCTATCATAATCAAATATCAATTTGTTCTAATTTTGATGTTAGACTTTACTCGGGATACGTGTTTTATTATTCACGGCATGCCGTCAGGAAACTCGTTTTCTGAAAAAAAAATCTTGACAGTTACAATTCAAATAGAAGAAATAACTCTCCAACAAATAATGATAAGAGACAGCTGCCAGTTTCGAAACCTACCCATTGAATTGTTTCGAGAGGTAGTCACCAGGTAACAGATAGACAACTACTGTTCTGAGCAGGTGTTTTTTCGTTTCCGTTTCAGTTTTTTTACTATTTACAATCTTAGGATAACAGTGTAAGTTTTGCAATGAATATCTTCATTACTATTTCTAAATATTTCACCGTTTGTAGTTTTATATCAGCTTTATGGTTGCACGTATCATTTGTAACGGAGTTCACACTGATAATGTTTTCAAACGTGTTTTGCAATTCCTGTATAATTTATCCACAAACTTTACATTTAATTATGGCTTATTACTTATGGACAGTGTTGGTGATTGCCGAAAATTTGACAGAAGCTGCTATATTGCTATCTATATTGTATACAACATTTTCAATCCGGTAGAAGATGCTACAAGAACACGAGTCTCTCAATGCATGGTGCAGTGTGGAATTTCCCAAGAGAGAATCGCAAGTTGATAATTATCGCAGAAAATCGAATCGATGATTCAACTCGATGATTCTCATACTAGGTTACAATATTTCAAAACCCTTGTGTGGAGCATTCACAGACATTTTCATGGACACAACTTATACAAAGGTTATATGCACATAGTTAGAATAAGCGGCAATAGTAAAATGATTCTATCGCAATTATCAACTGCCCGTATAGAATCGGATCGCGAAACGAGAATAAGCGACCGTTTGTTGCTTCAGAGAGGATCCCCACAGCAGCATGCTGATCTTTGATTCTCAGAAATGTCATCGAGAGAAATTCGCTCTCGCACTGGTGTCGATGATTCTATGTAAAATGAGACATGCCGGGTTTTTGTTGTTGCGATGATATCCGTCTCTCTTTGATGACACTGATTCAATCGTGTGAAGAGTTGCCAGTGAGCGTTCTTTGATACGATAAAAGCCATCCTTGCATACAACGCTTCGAAACACTAAAATTTAGAAAAAAGTAACGAACTTCCTAACACCTGTAGCTCACAAAAGAGTAACGCACATAACACCTATAACTTACAAAAAACTAATGCATGTAACGCTTCGTAACGCCAAAAAGGTTTCGTAACGCCAAAACAAAGAAACACATGTCACGTTTCATAACACCTGCAACTTACAAAAAGTAACGCTTCGTAACGCCTATTACTTACTAAAAAGTAATACATGTAACGCTTCATAACGCCCAAAATTTATAAAAAGTAACGCATGTAACGCGTCGTAACGCCTATAACCTACAAAAAAGGAACGCTTGTAACGCTTCGTAACGTCATATCTCACTAAAAAGTAACACTTGTAACGCTTCGTAACGTCTATAATTTACAAAAAGTAACGCATGTAACACTTCAATACACCTACAACATACAAAAAGTGACAACTTTCCTTTAACTTACTAAAAAGTAATGCATGTAACGCTTCGTAACGCCTCTAATTCAGAAAAAAAACTAACGCATGTAACGCTTCGTAACGCCCATAATTCACTAAAAAATAACGCTTGTGATGCTTCGTAACGCCTATAACTCACGATAAAATAACTTATGTAACGCTTCTTAACGCCTACAACTTACAAAACAGTAATGTTTGTAACGCTTCGTAACGCCTTTGACTCACAAAAAGGTAACGCATGTAACGCTTCGTACCACGTATAACTTACAAAAGAGCGACATATATAACACTTCGTAACTTCCGTAAAAAAAAAACACATAGTAACTCGTTCCCCGCATGAATCTAACCCTTATAACATTTTATCATTCATAATTTCCACAAATCATATTGTAACCCTTAATTTAAGAAAATTTTCGCACGCAACGTTTTCTAGCTTCTTAATGTAACGTTTCTCATCTCACGTGAAACGATATGTCAAATGGAACATTCTTTTATATTGGGAACGGGTATAGCGTGATGTGTAAGTCGATGCATTTCACGCAATTCGGCTGGGTTCGATTCCCAACCCCGCAGTTTCTAGTCCGAAGAGGCAGATGACCTTAAGGTTACAACCTGTATAATCGGAACAAAAAAACTTGTAGTAGGTAATGTCAGAGACATAACTGCGAGATTGACGTAGGACTGCTGTCGAGAAGATCACTTTAAAAATGAACATTTATTTTGGTACATTGTTCTACTAATAAATTATCCATTTCAAATAAAATCTCATTAGTTCTTTGTAAAATGCTTTGGATTCTGGAAAGAACCGAATGTTACTATTTTTCCAATTTTCAACAGAGTTGACAATTATTTCAACGAGTAAAATTCCGAACAAACCCGTTGCCTCTCATTTGGCGGACGGCGCACAAAGGAAATCTGCCACATGCTTATCTGCCTTTCCCTACGGCGCTAACATTCCGCACCGAGTCGTGGCACTCATAAAGTTGGACGTCGTAAGTGACGACACTTATTTGATTGAAAATCGGTTTTATAAAACCAAATAATGTATTTATTCATTACTTGATTCTATGTAGAGGCACTGAAAATGGTTTAAAATTAAATGATTTGACCGTAATTGCGGATTATAATTTGTTTATTTGTTTATTTGTTAAAATAATTCATCTGACAAGAATAGTCTAAATGAAAGGAAAAAGGTACAAACGGTCAATTTATAAAAAAGAAACACTTGATAGCTTTTGTGCAAACTTATGCGATGGTTCCCCAAATTCGAACAGATTCTCAACTTTGGAAAATGCACGTATACATGATGTCATTGGTTCATGTAGTCCGAAAGTAGTACGATGAAATCTTGGTTGAAGTAGACTCGTCGAGCGTAGAGATCGCTGAGAA
This sequence comes from Malaya genurostris, assembly GCF_030247185.1. Classification (NCBI taxonomy): domain Eukaryota; kingdom Metazoa; phylum Arthropoda; class Insecta; order Diptera; family Culicidae; genus Malaya; species Malaya genurostris. The sequence continues at coordinate 112,734,656 of NC_080570.1, read as the reverse complement.
GCACGGAAGTCAAGGAGAGATAACAATTTTGGTGAATCAATATCGCCATTGATTACTTTAGCCACAAGTAACGCTTGCTGTATTTTTCTACGTCGCTCTAGTGTTTCCAGTCCAATCAGGCGACAACGGTCAGGATACGGTGGAAGATCCAGTGGGTTCCGCCAGGGAAGGTCCCGCAAAGAAAATCGAATAAATCTCTTTTGTACACGTTCTATCCGTAAATTCCAAACCAGTTGGTAAGGACTCCAAATTAAACACGCATTTTCAACTAGTGGACGCACCAATGAGCAATACAACGCTTTCAAACAATACGGATCCTTGAAGTCCCGACTAATTTTTGCAATAAATCCGAGTTGCCGCGTTGCTTTGGAAATTAAAGTTGATCGGTGTAGATTAAAAGTGAGTTTAGCATCTAACAAAACGCCGAGATCATTGACAAATTCGACTCTATCAAGCGTTTGTCCATCAATTTGATAGTCAAATACTATTGGATTTATTTTACGATGAAAAGTTATAACTTGACGTTTCACGGTACTGATTATTAAAAAGTTTCGTACAAATGATAGTGGCCTTTAGAACTGACGATTTGTATATGTATTCTCTCCGTTGTTCATACTATGATGAATTTATCGCATTTGTTCGGAGCAAAAGCCGCACTGCGAACGTAGCGAGCAATGAAAATAATAGATCAAAAGAGCGGTTCTTGCGGCTGCAAAAATAACAACGTATAGAATTTTAAGGTTGATTACTTAATTTCGGATGATCGTTTTTCATTTTTCGGGTCAATTAAATGTATTTTTTCTGTAACTCGCACGCGAACGACCAGCAGATGACTGATTTAATCGCGGAATTCATTTCAGGCTTTCTGAAGATGGTATTTTCTACGATATTGATCTGCCGTATGCTGGCTTTATTTGCATTCGTTTGGTGCGAATTTCGTGCAACAAAAAGTCCACAACCTATCAAATAATTCTAGATGTGCACTAAACTGATGATTTTTAGATTCTATTAGCAATGAAAGTAATCATAATTGTTCTTTAAATAACATTTAGAGACATTAAACCGGGTGATTTTGTATAATGTTCTCCATAGTTGTCCTTTTTTCGTTTTCTTTTTCCCCAATACAAATGATCAGCAGCTGGATGATGCAATCACTTTTGTTAGAAGTGAAAATCAATCTGCGTATGTCCAACAGCAGATATGCTCACAGAAGAGCTATTTGTTTTTTTTCTGATTTTGGGCATGGGAAACGGAACCTCATATTCGTCATTGACTGAAGCACCAATTGAATAATGCCGAGTGTAGTCCCACTTTCTTGACGTAGATGGTGGCCTGCGAACTCGATTTGTCTCTGTTCATGGATTATCATAGACTGGAGCTAGCAAACGTGCAACAGGATCTATTCATAGATTCGGTTGAATTTAAGAGCTGAGGCCAGTAGGTCGCATAAAACCACGTGGCTTGCTGTGGTAATACTTAGTCTTTCTATATGAAAAAGGCTAAAATGGTAAAATATTAAAGCTATAAGTACACACTAAACAAATTTCAATTAATTGCGATGTAATTCATTAAAACCTAATTTATCAAATGACGGAAAATTTTATTTGTAATGACTTAATGTTAGTTGAGTATTCTACTAGCAGGTGCGACTGTATGAATTTAGATGCACCTTTAACCAGCAAAGCAGATGTGTGCTTTTGTGGCTCAGTCGATTCACAGGCGTATTTTGCGAGACAATGATCCTCGGTTCAAGTCGAGGCAGTCGCTATCAGTATTCTTTTTTTTATTTCAAAGAATTTCATATCATGGAATTTTAGACACAATATAAAATGTTCTTCCACGTAAATTCACGTGAACTGCGACGCCCCTTTTATGTGCATCTGATAAGATGTAAAATCACAGGATTTTTTTCGAAGTGTGTAACTCATAGAGAAACTAGTATTTGAGTTAGTTATATCATAACTGTTTCCTTTTTTCACAACTGTTATTAAAAAAATCGATGAACGATCGAAGTAAGTCACACTACATTGACCTAAGAAATAATGAAGCTATGATTGGTATAACATATGGAGCAAGACGTTCATTCACTTCTACGAACTCTCCGCATCGCTGTTATAAAAAATATCATAACAAGGTTCTTAACAGCACGGATAGCATAACGGCAGACGTTTTCATTTAACGACATTCAATCCGGACGACTGGAACTTTCTACGAAGCAGCGCAGGCAGCGTTTCGGTTTCACCTCCCCGGGGGAGGGGAGTCAACGGATATCGCCACTCAACACAGGTAGCAGTTTTAATCGTGTCTGAAATCAACGATTATTACCCTTTTCAGTAGCACCGAAGCAACCCGAATCCACTAAAAATTTGTAATAAGCCTTTCCACGTATTGCGACTGTACGGCAGCTCCGACACCACGCCGAAGCGAGTAGACGGGACGAACATCGGGACCGGCGGGTCGACCCCACTTGGCACCTTCCTTTTGCGTAGCATTATCTTTATTATATCATCTTTCGACTCCGGCAAATGTCTGCATCCCTCACCCCAATAGTAGTCCTTATAAGCCAGCAGGGTGCCGTGATTGTATCTTTTTCCCACTTAAAAGCCACCCGGGACCCGGTATCTCGTCTGTTGTTTTGGTGTCTTGAGATGGCACCCATCGTGAAGAAATCTACTCAATCGGTGCTTCAGAGATAAGAAGCTCACTGCCACTGGCTGGCTGACTGGCTTCCTGCTGGATTTCGCCAGAGGTGGGACGAGTTTGCAACAGTGTTCGGGATTGTCCCGGTGGAATGTCAGATCCCGGGATCTCGTATTTGCGGGTATTATTTTTAAGCTCTGTTGATTGTAATGAGAAAATCTTCTGAAGAATTTCTGGATCGAGAATAATCGTCTGTTTGAACTCGGAAAATGAGTTTAGTGTCAAGCTAAAGTTAGAGTGGTAATAAAAGTATACTAAACTTAAAATTTCGCTTCTGGCGTTGTTCTGCGAACATAATTTTTGTGTTTTACGATAGTTCAATGACGATAGTCCGGATTGCGCGAACAGAAGAGGTAAACGAAGAGTTTATATTTTCCGGTCTCGCGTCCTTCGAGAATCCCGGAAACTACTTAAATGTTCATTTTTCCGTTTTTGCTTCGCTAGTAGTTTGTACTAAGGACAGAGGATAAATGTGAACCGAACCTATACCGAACCTGCACCGACTGCAGCATCTTATTCGAGAGTGTTTGCGATACAGCTCTGTTGCTGATCCGGTGTAGTCACTGTTGCTGAAATGCAGGAAGTAATTTGTGCATTTCTGCTGACGGCTACAGTTTGGCATTCCCGTCCGTTGCTGCTTTTTGGCCACACTGAATGCGGCGGGTGGGTGGTGGACGGATAGAACTACAATGGTTATCCAAAGTGGTTCAGCGGTGCACGAGAGTAGCAATTTTCCTTTGCTAAAATAATGTATATTTCGCCCGGAAATAAAACATGGTACGTTTCCATCAGTCCGGTGTGAAAACAAATTTATTTTGAAAGGACCTTAAACCCCGTCTCTCGAATGTTAGCTGTAGAGAGTAAACAACCGAAATCTTAAGTTTTGTGTAAGAAAATCATTGCAACCGAAATGCAGGATTTAAACAGTTGGTAGCTAATTTTTAGAAGTAGTTGAGTACTTCAACCATTTTCACTTTTTAGAAGTGCGAAATTGTTTGAGTGTCGGTTTCCTGATCTTTGCTGTTGAAAGAAAAGGAATGTAGACGTGAACTTCTGAGCAAACCATATGCTTATAAAATCCAACCAAGAAATAAACTCCTAACATGGCTGTTGCGTTCGCACATTGTGGCACGAAAAGTTACACTCCTTTCCATCTTATCACGGTAAAATGATCACTATCCTCAGTCTCGGCGTGGGAGATACCCCCATTCCGAGATCTCATCGTCATTCCGCTTTTGCATTTTTACCCTCCATAAATATAAATATTTTCTGCATCCAGCATCTCTCTGAACCGGAGATTGGGAAGCAACCATCGGAAGCAGATACCTGCAGGAACAGGAAGACTTCTGCAGCATCAGTCTCCCGAGTTTTGTCGACCGAAGCCAGTGCGAAATCCTTTCTCCAGTTTCTTGTATGCTGGTGACTACTGGAATAATGATGTGTCACCTTTGATAGCAATTAATGTCACCCGGGACGGAACGTCAAAGAGTCTATCGCTGGGGTAGCAGCTCTACTCGGTACCGTTTGTTTGTACATACCTAGTCGTATGTAAGCTAAGGAGGACGGACGACGGTTCGTTCAGACACATCAGGAAGTTGACTATTTCCCATCGCTTACTTCCATTCATGGCATTGTGTTTTCAGTCTGTTTTCAAGGCAGATGGGGTTGAAACTCTTTTCTCGGAAGTCGGTTCGGCATTGTTCGCTGTTGAATGAAAATGACCGGGATGTCGTCGGTGACTGAAACTGCAACTGGAGGTTTCTAAAACAACGCACATTCGCTGTCCTTCAGCTTGGCAACCATTTTTAGTTGTCCATTAATTTTAAGTAGTATGTTCGAAAAAAAACATTCTATTTCATTTTGAATGATTGTTTCAAAACGTCGGTCAAGAAGTCCCCGGTCTCACAGTTCGTGCTGGCATCTCATCAGACACAGTCGACAATTGCTTACGGTCGAGACGATAGAAACAAAGACAATACAGTGTAGTGAACAATAGAGTGTACGAAATGGGCAAATACGATTTAACAAAGCCTGAAACTTGGCCTACAAGGCCAAATTCAATTTGTATTGATTTCAAGCGCTGCAAAGTTAGACCAGCAGCAACCGAAATTGAAATCTTGCTTAAGGAACGAATGCATCTAAACGTTACTGATGTAAGTGAGATTCAATTCAACAAGGCGTCTAACTGTGTGTACATTATGTTCAAACGTTAAAAAGATGCAATTGAATTTGCTTCGGTTAATAACGGGGTGCACAGTATTGATCATGACAATGTTAAATATAAAATCCCTGTGTACATGGTGGATAATGCCATAGAAGTACGCGTGCATGACCTTCCCCCGCAGACCAGCGAGGGGTATGTTCGGGAATGTATGTCGCAGTACGGTGAAGTTCTTTCCATCGAAAGGGAAGTATGGCGGAATTTTTTTCCGGGTATCCGGAATGGCGTGCGAGTAGTACGTATGCAACTACGTAAAGCAATTCCATCTTACATCATTTGTGATCAAGACGGGATACATCCGTGTAAAACGCTGATTACGTATGAAAATCAACTGGTTACATGTCAGTTTTGTGAACAACCTGCACACTACGGCAAACCTTGCACTGAAACTGCAAAAAGGACATCTTTAAACAAAAAAAAGGACAACCGCCCAACAACGGAAACTAGTGAGCGCAGTACTCCTGTTGTACCATCAAACCCACCAACAACTGCAATTAATGCACAACAAGGCGCGTCTACAGCAACTAACAACCAACCCAAGAATGCGAATTACAAGGAAAACGAAGAAAAAACGGAAACCAACAACGATACCACCGATGCGGCAATGGAGGACGAGACGAGCCACGAACAAAGTGCCCCTCACTCATCGCAAGATAAAAATGGAAGCTCCTCTCCCCCTAGAAAAAGGGTGACAACGAGATCCAACGGTAAAAAAATTATTTTATCTAATAAAAACATGGCTCATTCGGCCACGTAAAGCTTGTACGCAAATTGGCCTGAATAAAAAAATTTTTTATAAAAAAAAAAAAAAAGTCCCCGGTCTGACAGATAAATGGCGTCACTAATTAAAATTCCTTCTAGCGTTCACTTCTTCAGATGTCATCTGTCACATTCAGTTTTGGAGATATAATGACATAAGTAACGTAACCGACAAATGCAATATATGAAGATCATATAGGTGCTCGATTTTTTCAGAAAGTGATCAATGATCAAGTTCAAATGTATTGCTGCTGATACTTTTGGCTAAGGAGATATTACCGGATATGCTACGCAACAATTTGATTCACGCTTTTGTAATCTAAACGAAACAATCTGAATGAATTTATGGTAAAAACCAGCCAAAACTCCTGTAAAAAATTATCTTAATGAAAAAAATGTACTATAAAGATTCTCTTAGAATGACAAGTAAAAAGCATTATCACACCATTAGATGTATTAAGACGTTGAAAAAGAATGGTACCAAAGAAAAGGCTTGCTAAGCATCATCCATCATCAGTGTCGAAACTTTAAAGCCGCCATACAGAATAACGATGCAAAACCGGTACGCATAGGTACGTGCTGCCTTTGCTAGGTTCGCAGCGTGTTTTGTTCGATTTACTATAGAATAGCGTGCAGTGTTGCCACATGTATTTATTATGTCTCCATACATGGAATCCCCAGGTCAAGTCATTCATTCAAATGGGAAGCGCAAAAAGTGATCCAAACCCGTTTCATTTTAACCGGTTTGGAGTCAAAATTGAAGATTTATACACCCTTATGTTGGACTTCTGATTAGCATAATTCGAACAACAATATTTCTAGTGAAAACATGTATGATTGAAGCTTTTGTTTTCACTCATATGGTGGAAAACTCAACGCTCAAATCCATACACGGGCAAAATTCCTATTCAAGAAATGAGCAAAACGAGTCATGATTTGGGGAAAATAGTATACTTTCATGTTATGATAATACACCATGATTAAAAGTTCTCGGATCATGATCCATTTGGACTGATTTCGTTGAAATTTAGCGTAACGCATTTGACATTGTTGGGTATAACTTCAGGCGTGTTTCTGCTGCGATGGTAATCTTTGCAACATTAATTCAGGCGTTATGTTTTAAAATATGAAGATTTTAAATATGAATTAAATGGAATGGTGTGAAAGTGTGTGGCGTATTGTTTATACGATTTCAACTAATGTCTCAAATAAAGTACATTTGAATAGCAAAACAGTGAAAAGCACAACGAATTGCTTTTAATCTGAAGCATCAACAATTTAAATATGTTTTTGAACAACCACGACACCTAAAATAACGTGTTTATATGCGTTCATTGCTCCAGATTTGATTTTTTGTTTCAGAATTTACAAAACATAAACGAACTGCGTGTATTACGTGCGAATCAAACCTCCTAAAAAGATACTCTATGTTGAATTCTTGCAAATACCACGGATCGATTTTTCCTTTTTTGTTTTAAAACATCGTTTGCAAAATCGTCTTATTTGAAATATTTAGGTGAATCAATACAGCTTGTGTTCTTATATCTATGAAACAAATCAATTTACCTCAGGATCAAGTAAAAGTTTTCAGTAGTTTATGCTTTTCAATGTTTTCTTTTTGTCTTACCATTAATCTATTAAATAATCCATCACATCACTTGAGGCAGAGGGTTCAAAGTTATATCCGGATAGAAAATAGGAGTTACGAGCTTTAAAAGAAATACATTCCTCAAGTAACGCATTTCCGGATCATGATTAATTTTCATGGGAGAAAACTGAAATGATTGGTTTCATGATTTTCTAATCATGACAGCAGTAACGGATTTCTATCCGTGTACTCAAATTTTGACATATTATTCCAGCTTAAGAATTTGAGTTAGAGCTATTTGTTGCATTAGGTATGTTCACTGAGCGTGTATTGAAATCATCCGAAAGCTTCATTTAACAGATAAAATACGTGTATTATTTATTATTTATTATATTATATCAAATTGTTTTAAATCACCAAACAAAGGTTAATATACTTTAAGCGCGTCTTGATTGTTAATCATTTCCATTATATCATTCACCCTTATTCTGAATAACGACGTGTCGTTTTTTTATCGTATTTTATTCGTATTCCTAATAACGCTAGTAAAATCAATGCATAGGGCACCAGTTGTCCAGTTGTCCAGTTGTCGTATGTTCGAGCCCCGATCTGGAAGGATTCGTAGTGTCTGTAGAATCGTAGCACCAGTCATGGAATGGTTATGTACACACTGAATCGGCTGTGAGGTCTGTTGAAACAGAAGGTCAAATTCCACTACTGTAATACCAATGCTTAATGCTTTGCTTTAGGATTCGACCGAACCATATTCGATCGAAAAACCAATTCGCCGTTATTTAGAGTAAGGGTGATTACTTCTATTATATTATTACTATACCATCTGGGCACTCGAGTTCCGAGGAAAAAAATGTTAATGTTAAATTACTTTAAATCTGAACTGTTTCCTATCGGTTATCAGGAGTTAGTTTTGACACTTTTTTCCAATCTTTTTCGAACTGTTGAATGGTTTCGGTGGCCGAGACATGTTTCCTAAGATGTGCCTTCGTTAATGCCCAAAATTCCTCAATTGGTCGAAGTTGTAGGCAATTTGGTGGATTCATGTCTTTTGGGACGACAGTGACATTTTTGGTAGTATACCATTCTACCGTTGATTTCGAGTAGTGGCAAGAAGCAAGATCTAGCCAGAAGACAACAGAATTCTTGTGGCTTCGAATCATGGGTAGAAGTTGTTTTTGTAAACATTCTTTGATGTATACTTCGCTGTTCATTAAAGCAGTGATGATGAAGGGTTTCGAAATCTTACCGCAGCTACAAATTGCTTGCCAGACCATAGCTTTCTTACGAAATTTTTCGACTTCAATCGATGTCTCGGACTGGTTTAACACTTGCCCTTCTCGCACCGTATAATATTGTGGTCCCGACAAGGATTTGTAATCGATTTTCACGTAGTTTTCGTCGTCCATGATTATGCAGTTCAAATTTCCAGCAAGAATCGTATTGTACAGCTTTCGAACCCTCGGCCTGGTCGATGCTGCATGTTTCGGACTACGTTTTGGTTGTTTCTGCTTTATATAGGTTCGAACATTCAAACGTTCTTTAGCACGATAACCATTTGACTTCGAAGTGCCCACTTTTTTGGCCACATACCGAACTGAAGCCTCCTTCTTTTGCTCGAACGCCTTCAGTATACGTTTATCCAATTAAGGGTTAGCAGGACCTTTTTTTCGACCCGTTTTCGGTTTATCCTCAAAGGTGTTATTCTCACCGAACTTCCTGATTGCATTTCGCACGGCTTTTTCACTTACTCCTTCCATTTTTGCTATCTTTCTCAGTGACAGTCCGCGTTCTGTGCACCATTTGTACACAATTTTTCGACGTTGTTCTGCTGAAAGTCCACGCATTTCGAAACAAACTAATGAAAACGAATAAACAACTGCACAAGTGGTTAGAGAAAAGTGTAGACAACAGGACGCAGCCATAAAAATTGACAGATTCTGAACCATTGCGAAATGGCAGCGGTTTTTTGTTGCGTCCATACTTCTGGGACAGTCTTTATGATTGATGAAATCCAGAACAATATTTTCAAGTAATTTAGAACAAGCGCATAGTGCGACTATCCCACGATAATTAGATACCTATATCAGCCTTATTTCCCTTATTGAAAACAGGGAAAATATATGATGTTTGCTAAACATCCGGAAAAGTTCATGAGTTGAGTTGAGATCCTAAGCAGCATCGACAGTGGAATCATAAGCAATAATAATAATAATAATAATAATAATAATAATAATACTAATAATAATAATAATAATAATAATAATAATAATAATAATAATAATAATAATAATAATAATAATAATAATAATAATAATAATAATAATAATAATAATAATAATAATAATAATAATAATAATAATAATAATAATAATAATAATAATAATAATAATAATAATAATAATAATAATAATAATAATAATAATAATAATAATAATAAAAATAATAATAATAATGATAATAATAATAATATAATTAAAAAAAATCAGAATGATATGTTGCTATATACCAGACCCTGTCAGCTTGGAGCAAAATCAATCTTCAGTTCAGCAACGCCATCGCACGGCAACACATTCAACATATCATGTCAATTGTATGCTGCTACTTTGACGCGAACGAATTTGACATTTCTTTTCCCTTTTTCTATGTACGAGATTGGAAGCGGTCTCGCCTGAGGGCGCCATGCTCGCAAAAAATGATGTTGCCAATGATTTGTTCGGGAAATGTATGAGCTGGATGTCTTTTAATATGATGTCTTTGGATATATTATGATAAATATTACTATGTAGAATGGGCTTTAATTTGTAAGCCATTTCACACCCTCTCATTCTACTACTAATGCATAAGGCGATAGAACAAAATCGCCGCCGTTCTATTGACCAAATGTAGTCATAAACACACGTGGAGGCATCCCGATCAACAGGGGAGAACAAAATTGTATCTGGGGTTGTTTCGTTTTTTCTATCAAAATTAGTCATAATATTGGTCTCGTTAATAGTTAAAATAACAGAAATTATAACTCAATTTAACTTAGGTGGTAACAAAATTGTTACAATCCTTGATATGTAAATATCAATATTATATCTAAATTTGTTACAAATTTAGTACCACTTTTCAGCTATTATTACCCATTTTTTGGGGGGAAAGGCTTTACCGTGCAAATCTAAAAATAGATTCGCAACGTAAATTGCATACCTTTAGGCGTTTTGATTTGCCATAAAAAAGTATGCAATTACGCGACTTGTGGTTTCGAACCGGGAAGTTTTGAGTTGCTAACATACGCTACGATTGCATTGGGACATGAGAACCCACTGAGGATAGCAGGATATATTGGCATCATATAATAACTAATGTAAGTCTATATTGCTCCCCACCTTATTCGTCGTTTCCTTCCAAACGGCATATGAATGACAAAGGGGCTATTTTAGAACTATGAGCAAGCTTTTTTTTGGTACTGAAGAATAGTAATAAATGAACGGAAATGACTAAATTCAGTGAAACAAATTTCTTACTAGCTCACAGAATATGAGGCAGTTTACTAATGAATGACAGTTTTTCTTTTTTGTACCAAAAGGGCCGACATTCAAATAACATTCGGATCAGTTCGCTCGTTCAGTTGAAGTTGAGAGTTGTCTGTACGTGTATGTATGTAAATCGAAGGTTCGATAAACCGTTTTTGTCTGATTCATGAATGTAAAAATGATCTGCAATTCATAGATCTTATTAATTGATGACCTAACCAACTTATTTCGATTTTACTGGTTTTGAATCCAAAAATTGTGAAAGTGATTCGATATTACTTTAGTTTGCTTTAGGCCATGATATCATCAGCGCCACCAGTGAACATTTTTCAATGTAATATTTGCAAAGCTTTTTATTTAGATTCAAACCACAAATCATTCCAATCAAAGGTTGAGTAAAACAGCTATCTTATTAGCAAAACCCTTGTTACCTTCTAAGTAGATGTTAAGAATTTTTGAATGGAAGTGATAAGTATCTAATATGCATTTCTGCAAAATCGGCATATCACAAATAGAGAATAATATTCATCTAAAGTTTAAAATCAATATCCTTGACCCACACCAACTACGTAAAGAATTTTCAGATTAACATAGTATAAAGTACAGCAAGAACTTAAGATAAATCCATACGTATAAAGTCGCTATTTTCAATCTACAACCTAAGCTCTTAGACATCGAAAAAGTATTTTTTTTTTTTTATTCAACAATATAATATATTTTTAGGCACACTGCTTAAGCTCTAAGATGCCAAGGGTATTTTCTAATCTTAATTAACGACTAACTTAAAACTAGAATAGTATCGTTAGATTATGTCGTCTTAGATTTTCTAGAATCCATTGTATGTTGCATGGGTCTTCCAGATGGCGCTATCTATGGCCGATTCCTTTCGGTTCGTGTGGGTCCGCGGGAAACACCCCCAGGCTACGAAGGCCCGGCGGGTGGCCCGCATGCTGGTCATCGACTGGAGCGTAGAACCGTAGACGGTGATGGTGATGTTACGGAAGAGAATGAAAAAAAAAGTAAATATTGTGGAAACCGAGGTAAATAGGGGGTATGGAAACAAAATGTCTGAAAACTACAAAGATCTAATTAGTTGCCATCGAGATGGTGAAGAGACGGAGAAAGGGGGAACGAATAGTTAGTGACAAAAAAAAAAAGATCTTGTTAGTTCCAATGAAGATGGTGGACAGGGACGGGGATCGAGAGAATCGGGCGGATATTAGTGTCGAACCTGTAGGTGGAGATTATACTTTCTGAGCGAGGTATATCAGATTACACTTGGATATTAATGTGTTTAAGGTACTGATATATGAGAAACATATATGAACTATCCCGACTCGCCATCACATCTCGGACCGGAACCTCAGGTGGTCTACCTCGGGCCCTAAGGGATTCCAGTAGCTTCGACCTGGCGTCGCGATACTCTACGCACGACCACACGACATGCTCGATGTCCTGATAACCCTCGCCACAGGTGCAGAGACCGCTCTCCGTGAGCCCAATACGCCGGAGATGTGCGTTGAATGTGTAGTGGTTTGACATAAGTCGAGACATCACACGAATGAAATCGCGACTCACGTTCATCCCCCTGAACCAAGGTTTCGTCGATATTTTGGGAACAATGGAGTATAGCCATCTTCCCAGTTCGTCATTGCTCCATGAAGTTTGCCAACTTTCGAGTGTCCTCTGACGAGAAATGCTAAAAAATTCATTGAAGCAGATTGGTCTTTCATAAATTTCACCTTCTAATGCACCCACCTTAGCTAATGAGTCTGCCTTTTCATTTCCCGGAATGGAACAATGCGAAGGGACCCAGACTAAGGATATTAAATAAGACCGACCAGATAAAGTTCTCAAGTGTTCCCGTATTTTCCCCAGAAAATATGGGGGATACTTTCCTGGCTTCATTGAACGGAGAGCTTCTATTGAACTTAAACTATCCGTGACAATGAAGTAATGGTCTTTGGGTAAATTTTCAATGATCTCAAGAGTATACTGAATAGCAGCTAATTCTGCGACGTAGACTGAAGCCGGATCACTGAGTTTGTACGAAGCGGTGATGTTTTTATTGAAGATACCAAAGCCTGTGGATCCGTTGAGATTTGACCCATCAGAGTAAAACATCCTTTCACAGTCAACTGCTCTGAATTTATAATAAAAAATATTAGGGATCACTTGAGGGCGTACGTGATCCGGAATCCCACGAATCTCTTCTCTCATGGATGTGTCGAAAAACACAGTAGAATCAGAAGTATCCAAGAAATGAGCACGGTTGGAAACAAACGAAGAAGGATTAATATTCTGAGCCATGTAATCAAAATACAAGGACATAAAACGGGTCTGAGAATTGAGCTCGACAAGCCTTTCGAAGTTTTCAATCACCGTCGGATTCAAGACATTGCATCGAATCAGCAATCGATATGAGAGATCCCAGAATCGGTTTTTAAGTGGTATAACGCCCGCCAGCACTTCGAGACTCATCGTATGAGTCGACTGCATGCAACCCAAGGCTATACGCAAGCAACGATACTGAATTCTTTCCAGCTTGATGAAATGGGTGTTCGCCGCGGATCGGAAGCAAAAGCATCCGTATTCCATCACGGACAATATCGTTGTTTGGTACAGCCTGATCAAGTCTCCTGGGTGAGCACCCCACCAAGTTCCGGTTATTGTGCGAAGAAAATTAATTCTCTGCTGGCATTTTTGTTTCAGATACCTAATTTGACATCCCCACGTGCCTTTGGAGTCGAACCAGACCCCGAGATATTTAAATGTGAAGGCCTGAGCTATGGTTTCACCCCTTAGTTGAAGCTGTAATTGTGCTGGTTCTCGCTTCCTTGAAAATACAACCAGCTCAGTTTTCTCCGTAGAGAACTCGATACCCATTTGAAGAGCCCATGTCGACAAGTTGTCGAGGGTATCTTGTAATGGTCCTTGGAGATCGGCAGCTTTGGGTCCTATAATGGACACAACGCTGTCGTCGGCAAGTTGTCTTAGCGTGCAAGATGTGTTTATACATTTGTCGATGTCGTTTACGTAAAAATTGTATAAAAGGGGGCTTAAACATGAGCCCTGAGGAAGACCCATGTAACTGAATCGTATTGTCGACAAATCATTCTGCGCAAAATGCATATGTTTCTCGGACAATAGATTATACAAAAAGTTATTCAAAACTGGTGAAAGACCATGCTTATGCAACTTCTCAGATAGGATATGTATTGAAACTGAGTCGAAAGCCCCCTTGATATCTAGGAAGACTGATGCCATTTGTTCTTTACGGGCAAATGCCATTTGAATTTCGGTTGAGAGCAACGCAAGACAATCGTTCGTTCCTTTGCCCCGGCGAAAACCAAATTGTGTATCTGAAAGCAAGCCATTGGTCTCGACCCAATTGTCTAGGCGGAAGAGAATCATTTTTTCAAACAATTTCCGGATACAGGAAAGCATAGCAATCGGCCGATACGAATTGTGGTCGGAGGCAGGTTTCTCTGGTTTTTTAATGGCGATAACCCTCACTTGTCTCCAGTCATGAGGGACAATATTACCCTCAAGAAACTTGTTGAATAGATTCAACAAGCGCCTTTTGGCAGGGTCAGGCAGATTTTTCAACAAGTTGAATTTGATTCTGTCTAGCCCCGGGGCTTTATTGTTACACGACAAGAGTGCAAGAGAAAACTCTACCATCGAAAACGGTGTTTCGTTTGTATTCGCTGTCGCGACGCGGGAGATCTTCTGGTCCGGAACAGAGTCGGGACACACTTTTTTAGCGAAATCGAATATCCAGCGGTTAGAATATTCCTCGCTTTCGTTCGTGGTGTTTCGATTGCGCATTCGTCGGGCTGTGTTCCAAAGAGTGCTCATCGATGTTTCTTTTGTTAATCCGTCAACGAAACGGCGCCAGTATCCGCGTTTCTTTGCTTTAATTAGGTTCTTCATTTGCATGTCTAACGCCGCGTAATTCCGATAATTACCAGGTGTTCCGTTTTTTCTAAAAATGATATACGCTGCAGATTTTTTAGCGTTTAACTCTGAGCACTCTTTGTCCCACCACGGGTTGGGAGGACGGATGTTAGTTTTCGCGCCCGGTACACGTTTCGTCTGAACTTGAATCGCGGTTCCGAGAATCAAGTCAGCCAAAAACGTGTACTCTTCCTCCGGAGGAAGTTCTTGTGTTGATTCTATTTTCTCAGATATAGAGTTTGCATATCTTTTCCAATCAATATTTCGTGTGAGGTCATACAAAACATTGATTGTCTTCGATGGTCTTAATCCGGTGACAATTGAGATGACGATAGGCAAGTGATCGCTACCGTGGGGATCAGGGATTACCTTCCACGTGCAATCCAACCGTAGCGATGTCGAGCAAATGGAAAGATCCAGCGCACTTGGTCTTGCTGGTGGTGCAGGAATCCGTGTCATTTCTCCCGTATTTAAAATTGTCATATTGAAGTTATCGCAAAGGTCATAGATCAGAGTTGATCTGTTGTCATCCTGAAGACAGCCCCATCCCGTACCATGAGAGTTGAAGTCTCCTAAAACTAACGTAGGTGTAGGAAGGAGCTCCATGATGTCACAAAGCCGTTGGTGCCCAATCGAAGCTCTTGGGGGAATGTATACGGAAGCAATGCAAAGGTCCTTGCCTTTCATTGTGATTTGACATGCAATAACTTCAACACCTGGTATCGAAGGGAGGTTTATCCGGTAGAAGGGATAGCACTTTTTGATCCCTAAAAGTACTCCTCCGTAGGGGTTTTCTCGATCCAAGCGGATTATATTAAAATCATGGAAGGTAATTGGTATTTCAGAAGTTAGCCATGTTTCGCATAAGGCAAATGCGTCACACTCCAAGATGTTTATTAATACTTTGAAGGGGTCTATTTTCGGTATGATACTTCTACAGTTCCACTGTAAAACAGTGATCGGATCCATTACCTCGTTCAATAAATCAGCCATCGAAGGATACAATCGCTGAAATGAGGGGCCATTTTGCAGTTGACTGCTTCAGAAATGTTTTGACTGTGGGTATAAAACTCATCATAAGCTGTTTCAGGGGGTCGGAAATATTGAAAGTTGTGAAAATCCAGTCCACAATATCCGAGAATTTTATGAATCCAGCACTCGGTCGATTTTCTGGTTGGTTTTCTGGGACACTTGGGGATTTTGATGACCCAGGAAGTGCCGGGAATTCCTTTTTAGATCTGAGTTTCTCAAGATCAGGAGCTGTTTGCTTTGGTTTTTTCATTTTACCAGCACTTCCCATTGCTGTTACTTTTGGGGGACCCTCAGAAGATACCTTCGAACCCTTGCTAGGGAGCTTGTGAGAGGAAATATTTATCCTCTTCCTATAGCTGTGAGGGACTGCCGAAGATGTACCTTCTTGGGGATCGTCAGAATCACACTCGTCAGTTGACAAGCAAGCGTAAAGGTTTCCGGTGAGTTTAGGTGGCGTAGCACTCTTGAGCATTTCTGCAAAAGACCGTTTGGAACGAGACTGGAGAGACTGTTTCAATTTATCTCCTCGCAGTTTGTACGCAGGGCATGCCGCGAGGTCATGATGGTCCTCTCTACAGTAGAGGCACTTTTCGATGCTCTTCCCGCAAGAGCCATCCGCGTGAGCCCCTCCACAGTTAGCACAACGATACTTATTACCACAATGAGAGGCTGTATGCCCCAATTGTTTGCAATTGGAGCAATTCATGACCCGCGGCACATAGAGACGAACAGGCAGACGAACCCGGTCCAGGAGAACGTAGTTGGGTAATGCCGAGCCGGCGAAGGTCACTCGATAAGAGTCTGATTGGGGATAGGATTTTGTACCATCCCCGGCGATCGACACTGAATGCAGCCGTTTGCAATCCAGTATCTTTACATTCTTAAGTACGGGGTCTTTGAAACCGCCGGCCCCGTACTTAAGAAGATCTTCGCATGTCAGGCTCGCATCTGTGACTACGCCGTCTATTTCTACTTCGCGGGCTGGCACGTAGACACAATACTCCCGCGCAAAAAGATCACTTTGAACGATCTCGTTAGCCTGCTTTGAGCTGGTTAACAAGACCCTAAGCTTCCCTGGGCGTACTTTATCAATACGTGTAATAGTAGAGTATCGTGAAGTCAATTCGTGAGATATTTTTATAAGGTTAAATTTGTTGTTGTTCTTGGTCCGGAAATAGACCACACAGGAACCGGTCGAAAGCAAAGGATCATCGGGATACTTCTTTACCCTCGGAATCTTATTGTCAGCTGAAGGGGTAGGGACAAGTGGGGGTGGTTTTGGATCTGTCTCCATTTTTTCATCCGGAGGGGGGGGAACCATTATTATTACACGGAGCTATCTCCGCACAGATTTGATTATGTATGGTGTAAGTGAAATAATCAGAGGATAGCAACAAAATACAAACAATACTTAGCTTGTTCGGCTGCAAAAACAAACGGCCACCAAGACCTGGTCTTGGTCGATTGCCTCTTCAATAGATGCCTAAAACTCCGTGAGGAAAAAAGCACAATCACAATTGTCTATCTATGGCTGTGTGACGGTGAAAAAACCTCCACGAAGAAAAAGCACAAATCACGATATCTAACTCGGTGCAAAAAAAACTCAACTCACTCGCACACCCGAGTGTCCGATCACAATCGACACTGCGAAAACAAAAGAACGACCTTGAAAGCGGATTAATGCGGACTGTACTGGACTGGATTAAAGCGAATACACATCCGATCGCGTCGACAGATACGGTGGGAATGATCGAAAAAGTATTGAGCTGAGTGTAGATTCTGATTTGAGCGAAGTTTAGATTTTGTTTTTTGTTTATTGCAGCGTCACTATTGAAGACGTTTTTGAAATTTTTAACACTTCTAACTCTGTTTTTTTTTTTAAACAATCGGTCACCGATAAAGTTAAAGAACTCAAGCACTAATTGGAACCTAAGCTTATGAAAATCATCTCTGAGCAAACATTGCAGAATTCAATGAACTGAGTCGAATGATATATCACTTTATCCAATATTTATGACTCGAATCCCAAAGCTTTTGTCTTACCCTTCTATGTTCGAAGGTGAAAAAACGCAAAATCATCTTAAAAAATATTTATTTTCAATTTAAAATTAATATTTGAATAAAAACTTTACTCAGTTTAAATAGGAATTACTTAGGTACGTTCTCAAATTTATTTTTTTTTCGTCTTTTCAAAATCAAATACCAAATTATTGTTTTCAAAAAGTATGTGAAATTGGAAAATATGTTTGTTACAGTTCTTTATTGAAGCATAACATTACTCAGGTTGTAAGTCAAAAACAAGATCGACAAAAGTGTTTGAACTCTTTTTTTCTGAATTCTCTAGTATAGTTTTACCTGAAATATAATGGCCCTTAATGTAGTATCTGGACTTACTATAATCTTAATAAAATCTGAATATTTGTTTCTGATTTGGAATCATATTTATAACATAATGAGATATAAATATTAAGATCATATATAATTTTGATAGAATCCTGTTATGTTTTGTTGATCGGGATGAGATAGGAACTTGTGAGGACTTGGTTATTTCACCTTTTGACGAAATAATTGAGCAATCTTTTTTCAGTAACCACAAAACCTTATTAATTATCTTTTGATTAATTTAATCCCCTAAATCGATTACTTCGAGCAGTTTTCTAGCAACTAATCGATACAATTATTCGATTATATAAACCATTTCTATCGATGAATATCATTATTTGAGGACAAAGTACATCGTTTTCACGCATTTTATTTTCAACTCCACATTTCAATACATTGTAGTCAGTTAAACAAAATAAAAACGGTTCGATTTTAAAGAATTGTTTCCACACTGGCTGCATTGATATTCACAATTTTTTTGCTTGTCAATCGGATAATACTTTGGAAACATAATGTGTGCTATTATGGATAGTATTTCCAGAATAATTAATTTTCATTTGTTAAATGCACTTTTAATGATTCACGAACCTGTATACAATGTGTTTATGGTTTGATTGCTACATAAACGACAAAAATCGATATCAAACCCACACGAAAGCTTGAAAAAATGACTGTTCAATGAATACGGCTTGATTCTGTCACGAGTGGTCCCGGTCGGTGATTATTCCCAGTTCAGTGGCTGGTCGGTCGGAAAAAGGACTCTCCTGAATTTATAAACGATTTCAAAACTCGATAGCATTTTCGTACACTGCAAAGGTTCTCGGGTGACAATTTCACAATTTCACAGACGATGGCCGTTCGGTGGATGAAATAACATCTTTTGTAGGTGAACCGAATGATTCAATCATTCTTTCGATTCACCCCGAAACGGTCGACTTGGCCTATGTAACGAAGCCAAACCGATGCGCACCCGGCGAAAGGATTCTGTTTTGGAAAACAGATGATCTCTTTGCAGGATGGATGTCTTTGCATTAACTCTAAGATCCCCAGACGGAAGGTAATTTTTTTTTCTCGGGAACTGAAGAACCATAGCCAGGCGCCCGTAAATCTCTACTCAAGCATTCCCTGATGGGGTGTCTCACGGGTTAAATATAGATAAAGGGTAAAATAAATTTGCACAGGGACTGAGATAGCTGCCGGAGTAAAATTCACACTCAATTGATTATCGACATGGTGGTGCGGCTGTCTGCCTTCTGGATTGGTTGATTGCCGTGTGGGCGGAGCACGACACCAGCAAGGAAGTTTCAGTTCAATGCGGGAACGGAGGTAGTTTTTTTTTATAACTCAAACCGTAACCGTATCTGTTGCGAGTTAGCAAGCCATCCGGTGAGGAAATGAGTTCGAACTTGTTTGCTAAACGGAGCGATTCAAATGTTTTCTAATAATAGTCCAGCTAGGTCCCGTTCTCTGTTTTTTGTTTCTATTTTGGTACAAACCTTTTTATTTATTACTGAAATTACACCCTTTCAATGTAATAAAATTGAAAAAGCACTCAAGCTCTCTTGCTAGAAAATTGCCATTGTTCGTGGGTGTTCTATCTTCAACGTGGAATGCGGATTTTGCGTAGGTTCCTAATTCAATTCCTTGCATTCATATTTATGTCAGTGCAATCAAAGTCAAACTCTGACAAACAAATGAAGTTCGTTATGAACTAGCAACGTAATTCTCCCTCTAGACATATATGACACCTTACCGGCATGGTGTGTAAACATTTTCCTACCTCGTATGTACCTGCCGGCATTAACTGTTGCCTAATTTACAGAACACGTAACGGTTGCTTTTTTTTACACTCATGACGAAAGCTGAAGCTCATTTTCACGCTAAATTGATTAGAGCAAAGCAAATGAATATTTGAAACAGTTTCCCGGCGGTGTTAGGCATCTCTCTCTCTCTTCGCCATTCTCCACGGAGCATGAAAAGCGAATCACATCCACATCCGGTAGAGGCTTGGCTGGGCTGGATGTGACAACGATGACGGCTTTTCGATGTTCTTCTCGGTGCTTGAGTTTGGCCCGCAGGCGCTATTCCAATCCTACCCGAATTAGGCAAATCAATTTTACTTACGCTCTCACATCGCACAGCATCCCCGGCGGCTTTATCATTACCGAATGTGTGTGTGTGTGTGTGTGTGTATCAACGGTAGAAGCACCACCACCAGTAGCAAACAACAGCAGCAGAAGCTGAACGTTAAACCTACATATGCATAGTACATGTACTCTCTGCCGACCTGTAAAACTGTAGCTTCTACTATGGGTTCGCGTGATACGCAACGTTTTCGGTTCGCAGATGGAAGCATCCTAACCAAAAGTGAATCAGGACGAGATTCCACGAATTGAACAGGATTTTTCAGACAGCGGACGTTTCTTTGAAGGTCCGGTTCAGTGGGAAATCAAATAATACTAATGAAAGCATGAATAGCAACAGTTCTAGTGAATGCGAACACATTCGACACACACCAAATTTACACTTTTTAGAACAATGAAGTCTTCTTGTCAGTTTGATCAACTTCATATTGAAGCAAATTGACGTGAACAGATTCGGTCATTTTCAATTAAACATTTTGACAGTATTTATACAGTCTCTCACAAGAAAGTCTCACCCAAGAAATTCACAGATTCATGTACCGAGCTTCTATTCACAGTCCTTGTTTCCGTCGGCAAGACTATGTAAAGTGCAACTTGACACCCACCTTTTGCCTCTACCTATTACTCCGCGACGCCAACTGATGTGCGAGTAATCTATGATCGAACGCTGACAGGACAGGGAAAGATGAGCCCATGTTTCCCATATCAAACATTGTGTTTTTTTCAGTGAAAAATGCTCTTTCATGTAAGACATTTATTAGCTATATATAATAAAATAAGGTATTGCTGTCTTCTAGCGTGTTAAAACTAATTCAGCTGCATAATCGGGAAGATGGAGTACACTCACGTTGGTTACGGTTGTTACTCTATTCGATAATGCTATTACAGGATCAGACGTTAAAAGAAATCGTTTGAATACATCCTCTAGATTCACTAAACGATTGAAGTTATGCGGATGGAACTGCTTATACTTGCGAATTGATTTATTTCGACTCTCTTGCGCTTCCTTACTGTACATTATTTGCTATCTGTTTGGTTCCCTTGCGATTGATTGTGGAGCAAGAAGGCTGAATAATCTGGAACAACAATTATCCTTCATCTGTTTCCCTTTGCAGCCCAAAATAATAATATTTCAAAAGGAAAACACGGAACTATCAGCAGGAAGTGGACAAAGTAAATGCAGAAATTGCAGACATTTCTCCCACAGTACTGGGGAAAGTATTTGTATCAACGAAGCTAGTGTTCTGCCTGAACGATACGAAAGTGTTAAACGACATAACAGGCATACACTCCCAAGTTTGGTACATGTGCAAGCACTCACGAAAAGCTCTGAATTTTTCAAGAACTGAAACAAATGAGAATAATCCAAACAAATATCAATTTGGAATTTCGCCTCTACACTAGGGATGGTACTCGGAAGGCAAAGTATCGATGCCTAAGGTTTCGAGATACCGAAAGTTTGGGTATCGATACAAGGTATCAAAAGGCAATAATGTATCGATACCTGTAAGTATCAATTGATACTTGCGCAGCATTCATTTCAAAATAAAAAAAAAATTGTAAAACGTTTCGTTTTTTATGATGTACAGAAAGGTGTTTCCATAAATTTGTTGTGCCACCAATATACACATATTCCTTGCCACATAGATTGCACTTCGCCTTTCGTGACTTTGGCTACTTTCGTGACGTCAAAAAACTTGTTTTCACTTATTTTCTCAACAATATTCATGTCATTTCGATACACGAATACTACACTAAAAGCAAATTTCTATTGCTACAATTCCATCGCTTTTAGGCGCACTGGAAAAGAGCGCAATGGGTGAGAAAAATTGAAATGATTGATTTCTCTGAGAATGTGACCTTTATGTGCATGTTTTGATGATGATTTTTCTCATTGCATTTGGTTCGAAGCGAGATTGTCGAAAACGATGGCTAGTCCACGTCATACAAATACTTGCGCGAGCTAGGCGCTTCGTCGAAGCCGAAGAAATAAAAATGTTCCATTGGGGACGAGTATAGCGTGATGCCTTTCACGTAGCCCACCTAGATTCGATTCCCAACCCCGCACACAGAGTTAGAAAGTTTTTCTAGCCCGAAGAGGCGAACGACCTCGAGGTTAAAGCCTCTATAATTGAAACAAAAAAAAATGTTCCGTCGTAGTGATAGTTGACTTCAATCTGTTACGATACTATAAGTATCGAGGCCAAAAGTATCGATACTAACAGTATCGCTCTGATACGATATCGATACCAAAAATACCCGATTCTTGAAAGAAAGTATCGACTCGGTATCGGACATCCCTACTCTACACGCAATGATTCGATCTATGGAACTTTTGCTAAAAGTGAGTTATTGTTTGCACATTGAGAAACCGACATGGCGTGTGTCCCAACAAAATCAGCATGTCAAGGAGCAAGAGACAAACATACTAACGGCATTAAAAGAGCAGCTAGGGTTCAGAGTTCCCATTTTAAAATCTGAGTTTCAATTTGAAAAATCTGTGCAACATCTGTGTTGCAAATTTTCGGTCATAATCTGTGAAAATCTGTGAATTTTTTTTTGAAAATCTGCCATTTTTATGAAATATTCATAAAAATCTGTAAAAATCTTCGAATTTTGATAAAATCTGTATTCTGTGCTCAGAATCTGTATGGCAAAATAGGCAAAAAAAATCTGTGGTTTTACAGAAAAATTTGTGAATATGGTAACTCTGCTAGGGTTACGTATTGGCAAAGACATCATATTGACAAGATAT
Organism: Malaya genurostris; assembly: GCF_030247185.1. Lineage (NCBI taxonomy): Eukaryota > Metazoa > Arthropoda > Insecta > Diptera > Culicidae > Malaya > Malaya genurostris. The sequence goes on along the minus strand of NC_080570.1, from coordinate 112,711,582 downwards.
CCAGCTCTCACATTTCCAGAATAAATCATTGACAACATCCTTTTTTCGAGCATGGTGCCCTCAGGTGAGTCCGCATCGACTCTCGTACATAGAAGTACGGAAGAGAAATGTCAAATTCTTGCGCGCAAAAATAGCAGCACTGCGCACCCACACAATTGACATGATATGTTGAATGTGAAGCCGTGCGATGGCGTTCCTGTACTGAAGATTGATTTTGCTCCAAGCTGACAGAGTCTGGTATTGGTGAACCATTACCTGGAGGCGGTAACTCGAATGATGGTATCTGGGCCCGTAGATTTTTCAAAGAATATAACACAGTAGCGCAAATCATCGCGTTAAATGGAAATACACTTGAACAGTTTTTTATAATCTTAACGTTGATAAACAGCAATGTGAAGATTTCGGTACCTGCTTTCCGGAAGTTTGCTGAACAAACAAGAATTCGTTTTGTGGAGCTGTATGGATGGTATGCTCTGTCGCCAACCGTGCATAAACTTCTGGTGCATGGGACTTCAATTATAAAATATGCTTTGCTTCCTATTGGTATGTACAGTAAGGAAGCGCAAGAGAGTCGAAATAAATCAATTCGCTAGTATACGCAGTTCCATCCGCAGAACTTCAATCGTTTAGTGAATCTAGAGGATGTATTCAAACGATTTCTTTTAACGTCTGATCCTGTAATAGCATTATCGAATAGAGTAACAACCGTAACCAACGTGAGTGTACTCCATCTTCCCGATTATGCAGCTGAATTAGTTTTAACACGCTAGAAGGCAGCAATACCTTATTTTATTATATATAGCTAATAAATGTCTTACATGAAAGGGCATTTTTCACTGAAAAAACCCAATGTTTGAACACAATTTAAAAATTTTTAAAAAATATCTCCTCCGCCATTTTTTTAAATAACATGCTCGAAAGTATTTTCTATCAAATGAAAGAAACCGATTTTTTTTTCATCTGCTCCAATGTTAGATATAGTAGTTTAAAAATGATCTGTTTTTGAACTAGTTTTGCTCATAACTTCGGTTCAGAAAACGCTACCTGAATGCGCTAGTCATGAAAAAATTGGTTTCAAACAACTCTGAAAAATATTCAAAGACACCAAAATCGAGAAGTAAAAAATTAAGAAAGCTAGAGCAAAAAATCTGATTTTTTTAGGAACACCCTAAGTTGCTTTATAAAAATAGCTGTAACACTAAAACCGTTAGAGATACTACAATAGTGTTTTCAGCAAATTTGCTTGATATAAGTTTTCCTACAATTTTGCCGAAGGATGCAGTCCTCTATCTCAACACATACGGAAAATAATTTTTGGATCACCCTAATAATTAGAACCACCCTAATACCATATGCTTCAATATATGGCTTATCTTTCACTGATCATTTGTTCTGAAGGCATTATAGCTCTTAAGTATAAGGCTAAGCCACAAATGTTTTTGTCCCCCTAAATTGTGGATCCGGACCACTGTGCAGTGTCGTATGCGTTGAACCGCTGGTGAAGGGCAGGTAATTGGAACCCTAAACCGTTGATTTTAACCATGGTAGCTCATTTTACATTTTACAGCGGCTAAAGCTTGCTTCATTTAGAATTGGAACAAACTTTTGCTCATATTGTGGCGCTCCTGGTGGACGAATTTGGACACGTGGCGCCCTTGTGTCGGGAATTTTGTCAGCTTCACGTATGATTTTTGACATTCCGCAAATCGACTGTACTTTGTAAACAATCAACAATAAATTGTCCCGGGTTGGCGGTTCAATGCATAGGACGCTGGTCTTACAAGCCAGTTGTCGTATGTTCGAGCCCCGACCTGGAAGGATTCTTAGTGTCAGTAGGATCCATAGTACTAGGCATGCAATGATTCTGTACACTGAGAATCGGCTGCGAAGTTTGTTGAAACAGAAAGGCCAAATTCCATCAAAGGAATGTAATGCCAAGACTTTGCTTTTTTTTGTAAACAATCAACATGGAAGCCGGAAGAAGGGAAAAAATTGTGCACAGTTATTTGGAAAATCCAATGTGGTCTGCATCTAGGCTAGCTAAACAGCTGAAATTGCCCAGAAATACCGTATGGCGCGTTATCAAACGGTATAAAGAAACATTGACGACGATTCGGAAGCCTCAAGCCAATCGTCGGAGTGGAACTGTCGACCGGAAACTGCGTGGTAAGATTTCGAAGACGATTAAGAGGAATCCTAATCTGTCGGACCGTGATTTGGCCAGAAAATTCGGTGCTGCCCATAGTACCGTGAGGAGAACTCGACTCCGGGAAGGAATCAAGTCGTATCGAGCTAGCAAACAGCCAAATCGAACCATAAAACAGAATAGTGTGGTCAAAATTCGTGTTCGGAAACTATATGACCAGGTACTGACCAAGTTCGACGGGTGTCTTCTGATGGACGATGAAACCTATGTCAAGGCTGACTTCGGGCAAATCCCAGGTCGAAAATTTTACTTGGCAACGGCTCGGGGTGATGTTCAGCTAAATTTAAATTTGTTTTTGCCGACAAATTTGCTAGAAAATTTATGATTTGGCAGGGCATTTGCAGCTGTGGCAAAAAAACGAAAGTTTTCGTTACAAATACGACAATGACATCGGAACTATACCAAAAAGAGTGTCTCCAAAAACGAATTTTGCCGTTCATTCGATCCCACGACCATCCCGCAATGTTTTGGCCAGGTTTGACAAGCTGTCATTACAGCAAAGTCGTTCAAGAATGGTATGCAGAGAAAGGGGTCCAGTTTGTTCCTAAAAACCTTAACCCATCCAACTGCCCCTAGTTCCGCCCTATTGAGAAATACTGGGCAATCAAGAAGAGGAGACTCAAGGCAAAGGGAAAGGTTGTCAAAGACATCAATCAGATGACGACCTGGTGGAATAAGATAGCTAAAACGAAGGACGAAGAAGGTTTGCGCCGCCTAATGAGACGTGTTAAAGGAAAAATTCGACAATTCCTTCGAAACCGTGACGAATAATTTTTTCCGTATTTTTTCTTAAAAGTATGAAGAAAACGCTACATTTGTATAAAAAAGATCTTGAATTCAATAATAAATAACTGAAATACAGGCAATTGTCTTTGTTCCAATTATATCTGAAGCAAGCTTTACGTGGTAGTGAACTTTCTAATATTACTCATAACATCATAAATATTACTGTGGAATTAGCAAAAACAACAAAGAAATGGGAAAGTTTATTCGCGCTCAATCTAACAAAATCTACAAATCCTGTTTACCCTGTGGTTCCGGAACCGAAAGTAGTATCCACAACAAATTTAGGAATTCCGTATGAAACTGTAAGACTTTTCCTTTGAACCTATTAGTTTGGCATTTTGAAAAAACGTGAGTGAGATCCTTTTTGCCTTTCTCATATAGAAAGGATGCAATCACTGTGAAAACCGAATTTCGAACCGAGGCCCGGAGGGCCGAGTGTCATATACCATTCGACTCAGTTCGTCGAGTACGCAAAATCTCTCTCTCTCTCTCTCTCTCTCTCTCTCTCTCTCTCTCTCTCTCTGTGTATGTAACGTTTTTTTGCACTAACTTTTCTCGGAGATGCCGGAACCAATTTTTACAAACTTTGATTCAAATGAAATGTCCTGTGGTCCCATACAAAATTCCTGAATATTATTTGGATCCGAAATCCGGTTCGGGAGTGATGGGGTAAAATGTGCAAAAAAAAGAAAATATGTTTTCTAACTTTTCTCATAGATGCGGATCCGACTTCCGGATCCGGAAAAATAGGGTAAAGTGTGTTAAAAATTGTATACCATCACTGAAAATGGGGAAAAACCTTAAAAAAAATTCTAAATCGACCTCAAATATTTTAAAATTGATAGTTTTTATCAGTAGACGGTCAAATAAACCGAAGAAAATTATTTTGAAAAATACCACAGTATTATATACGAGAGTATGATTGATATGAGAAAGGCATCATTACAGCACTTGGTTAATGGTTTTTAATCACCATTTCCAATTCTTCCGAAGCCGGATTCAGATGACCGGAATAGCCGAAGTTGGTTCGTTTGCCAGCAACAAATATGACCTCCAAATTGAAACAGTTTTGAACCTAGTTAAACCTAGACTTACTATCTGATGCTCTATTTCGATTAAACAAACTAAACAAAACCTAGCAAACGAAACTAACTTGCGTTTCAAATACGTCTGCATATGTAAGTCAAGCTAAACAGCATGAATCAACAGCATAAAACATGTAGGAGGATTATTATTTTTATTATTATTATTATTATTATTATTATTGACATCACTACACCACCGGCACGGTACACCCAAATCTCCATTTAAGTAATAATGGAGATTTCGTAAGTCGAATTATGACGTAATAAAAGTTTACGTTATTTGGAATTCCCAACTTAAAAAAAGTTTTCCCAATGTATGTGTATTATTGGATATGTATAATATAACGGATAACTATGGAACAAAAATTATTAGTATTTGCAGTATTTGCATCAATTTCTAAGATAACGACTTCCGGTTCATCGATATTCGTTACAAACTCTCATAATATGGGTGTTTTCGGAACGGGTTTGATGAGAAGATGTATGAAGACGATGTTTGAGGTGGTTCTGAATTCCAAGATAGCGACTTCCGGTTTATTGATAGTTTCCTAAAAACACCCGTTCCAACAATACCCATATTGTAAAGGTTGTCAAGGAATACCAATAAACCGGAGGTCAGCATCTTGGAATTCAGAACCACCTCAAACATCGTTTTTCGACATCTACTCATCAAACCCTTTCCGAAAATATCCATATTGTAGTAATTTGCATGGAATGTAAATGAGCCGAACATGATTTTCCTTGTATGCAAAAATCTCTTTTTCGTGGAAAAAGTTTACGTTACTTGGCATTTTGTTCGTAAAAAGAGATGTAAAAAGTGCTAACGTTAAAAAAGTTAACGTGAACGGAGGTTTAAATTTTAAATGTTTGAAAACTAACGCATCTCTTTCTCCAAATTGAAGGATCCGACACCGAAACTTATCAGACGCAATGTGATCTATCGCATTCCCTGCATTGATTGCGATAGTTCTTACATTGGTCTGACTACACAGCAACTGAAACAACGGTTGTCTGGACATCGTTCATTAATACAACGATATAAAAAATTTAAATTGTCGGATTCCGAAAAGACAGAGAACAATATAGATGAGTTCAAAAAAAACCGCATTGATGGTTCATATGATCGACAATGAACACAGTTTTGATCTGAACAAAACCAGAATTCTCGATCAAGAAAACAGAACTAATGCATTACAAATATTAGAAATGTGCCATATTTTTACTGACAGTTCAACCATTAACTTCAGAACCGACACGCATAATTTGAATGCTGTATACTCCGGTCTGTTGCTCTCTCTCACACATTAACTGTCAATCTCGCCTCCGATTTCGCTGTCTATCATTTCTCATCTGTTTCACTCTAATTTTTGCTCTACTGTCTTCCATATTCGCTGCTTGCAATATTTCAGTGCTCAATCGAAGTCGATGTGCGTGGGAAGTGCTTGTGTAAGTTCTTGGCAATACAAATAATTCGAATTAAAATTTCTAAACAAATTGAATTCGTATGTCTCGTTTTTGTGTTTTAGTGTAGAGTAGCCGTTTTTCAATCAACTATTATAAATGTTACACCATACTTGACGAAAAATATTTGTAGTCGTTGTGAGTATATTTTGTGAAATTATTGTATTTTGTGGAAAAAATTTTTGTGACTAAACAGTACATAAAATTGCAGTTGCCCTGAAGATGAAGGTATAACCTCCGAAACGTTGGCCTTTAACGAAAAATAAATGTTTTGACGAGAAACCAATTGACCAAAAAGCCATCTCTTTATTTAAAACAACATTAACTGGTCGCACCCGCATCAAACGATAATATGAGCTTTAATGCAAATCAAGATTTGTAAAAATCGGTTCAAGCATCACTGAAAAACCTCTAACCCCTTCCGGAACAGGAAAAGGGGGAATTAGTAGTACCGAGTTAAGTTTTTATGCTCACAAACTAACAAGTTTTGCAAACTAGAAGAATTTATCAGACAGTTTCGTGAGATTTCTACCTGTTTTGGCCATCGTTCATAAAAAATACTAATGAAATTGGTAATTTTCCATTTATCATGCTTTAGTTTCGGAGCCGGAATTCGAATCCGGATAAAATGTTCTAGAAATTTTTAGGAAACTATAAGACATTTTATTTGAATCTAAGTTTGTGAAAATAGGTTGAGTCATTTCAGAGAAAATTAAGTGCACACTTTCTCTCTAATTTCCACATATTACTATGTAACTCCGGAACCGGAAGTCGCATCGGGATGAAACTCATTAGCGGGCTCATTTGAATCTTAGTTCGTTAAAACCGGTTCAGTCATCTTTGAGAAAAATGAGTGCATATTTTTGTTACATACATACACACATACATATACACGGACACACACAGACATTTACTCAGTTCATCGAGCCTAGTCGAATGGTATTTAACATTCGGCCCTTTGAGCTTCGGGTAAAAAGTCGATTTTTACAGTGATTGCATAGCCTTTCTATATGAGAAAGGTAAAAACCCAATGTTTGAACAAACTTTAAAATTTTTTCAAAAATACCTGCGCCAACTTTTTATAGACATGCTCGACAGTATTTTCTATCGAATGCAAGAAGACGTATTTTTTTTTCGTTTGCCTCAATGTTAGATAAAGCAATTTAAAAATAATCGGCTCAGAAAACGCTAAATAAATGCATCAGTCATCAAAAAATTGGTTTTCATGAACTCTAAAAGATGTTCAAAGATACCAAATACGAAAGGTGAAAAATAAAAAAAAAACTGTTTTAATCCACCTAGTGGTGTAATGATGCCTTTCTCATATCAATCATACTATCATATATAATACTGTGGTATTCTTTAAAATATTTTTCTTCGGTTTCTTTGACCGTCTACTGATAAAAACTATCAATTGGAAAAGATTTGAGGTCGATTTAGAATTTTTTTAAAGGTTTTTTCACATTTTCAGTGATGGTATACATGGTATACGGATCCAAATAATATTCAGGAATTTTGTATGGGACCACAGGACCTTTCATTTGAATCTAAGTTTGTGAAAATCGGTTCCGCCATCTCCGAGAAAAGTTAGTGCAAAAAAACGTTACATACACACAGGTTTTCACAGTGATTGCATAACCTTTCTATATGAGAAATGCAAAACTAAAGCAAAGCTCGATATAAGTTTTTCTACAATTTTGCAATTTTGCCGAAGAATGCGGTCGTCTGTCTCAACACAACCGGAAAATAATTTTTGGATCACCTTTATAATAAGATCCTTCCTAATACCATATGCATCAAAATATGGCTTATCTTTCACTGATTATTTGTTCTGAAGACATCATAGTTCTAAAGTATAAGGTTAAGCCACAAATGTTTTTGTCCCTCTAAATTGTGGATCCGGACTGTGCACTACTTCACTATTCACTATAATACTCAAAATTCAAAATACTTTCCCGTGACACTTGAATGTAACAATTAACAAAACTTCCGAATTGAAATATATAGGACACCAGTTTTGAACATTTCGTGTACTTTTTTGACATCCAACTCTCTCGAAATTGAAGTTTTTTCTTTCACTAATCACCCTGTTATCCTGGAACCCCAAGTCAGATCCGAAACGAATGTAATGTCATTTCCGCTTAATGCCAAACATAACCCAGTTTCCACTCTAACTACTGTCAAACCGTTCATTTGAAGCTAGTTTCGAACCTAGTTTTGACGTTGTTGAACTGAAAATCGAGTCAGTTTCGACCCTGGTTTTTATATCTGGTTTGCTCAAGCCCCCGTTGCTAAGTGTGAAACCAACACAGTTTCGTTAAAAGTGTTTGTTTGGTGGAACTACCCTGGGTTAGTTTCAGTTTTATCAAGCAAAAACGACCTATTTATTTTTATCACATTGATACACATCGCAACAGAGACATTTGTCGATCTCGACGAACAAAGTCGAATGGTGTACGCAATTCGGTTCTACGGAATTTGATACGAAAGCCGGGTGCACAGTGATTGAATAGCGTTTTTATAAAGGAAAGGTTATAAACAAATATTTACTTAATCAGATACATACACAGTAATAATTTATTGCGTCATTGGCAATCTATTTGAGAATGTTGATTGACGGTTTATTGACCGTTTTCGAACAGAAAGCCTGGTATTATGGTAATGCATGATATTTAGATGATTGAAGATATTGCTACACACAAAAAAAAATTGTTTTTTGCAGGTGACCTTATCCCCCAAACAATGCAACTCACAAAGACCAAATTTGTCAAGTGATAGAAAATTCCATTTATAATGATTAAATACTGGATGAATTTTACGATTTCCGAATGTCATTTTCATTCGGCTAGCAAGTGTGACTGTATGAATTTATTAACGAACGTACTTTGTGATTCAATGATCCTCGGAATCTTACATACACGAACGTAAATTTGCAAGATAATAATAATGTAAAAAGATGTAAAATCACTTTTTTTTCGAAGTGTGTATACAGTGAACCTACAATATTTATATGTCTTTTGGCGCATATTATGCCAATAATGCCTATTTCATAACACGGAAAGAGCCTGTCATTGGTCGATTGATAGTCACAATTTAGGGGCAAGTAATTTGTAAATTTATACTCGATGTGGTTTTTGTTACGCAGAGTAGCTTACAGTAAGACTAGATGTTAACAGTCGTTTGATGGATATTTGCCAGCTCTCATCCTTACAAATTTCACCAACATTTAATCCCACAAAGCAGACACATAAACTAGTGAATGAGAGCTGGCAAGCAAACGGTTTTGTGTACAAATCGCATACCGATACATACGATGGCTGACAAGTCTTTTGATGTATGCCAATACTATCCGGAAAGTCAGTTATACGTAATATTCCATTTGCCCCCAAAGGTTATGTTGTGGATTTAGGGCAGATGTTCAAATTTTGATCTTATTAATGGTTTTGTTTGTTACTATTTTGTTGATTATTTAAGTTAAAATTCGCGTATTGTGGTTAAGTCATTTGAAAATTAATTCAAATATCTCGCCAGAAAAACTAGAGTCGATAGTGGCCTTTTTGGAGTAAGTTCTCTTGTCTACAATTTCAACATACGTACAATTACCCTGTTCATGAACTTCGGAGGCATCTTCTGTCAGCCTTCACCATCGACGGCACTAACATTCGATTGCTATTCTCGCTCTGGGACTAAGGCTCTGCATGGAGTATTCGGTAGGCAGTTCCGGAAAAAGGGTTCTACTAGCGCCTGATAGACCTTTTTGCCTCGTTCCAACTCGCATGGCACAGAGAATCGTTCCGGTGGAGAAATCAGTAAAAATGGCCGAAACGTCTACGAGATCGCTGCCGAGGGATTACCAGTGCAAAAAGGAGACGGTCGGTTTATGCATGAGACTGTTCGAGCCATTAAAAGGATTGTGCAGATAATTTCATTTCGAGTTTCGTTCTGAACCAGAGCCCGTACCGATTTGCGGCAGTCGGAGAGCATTGATTGATTGGTTGCCAATTTATTTGGTTATTTTTCGTTCTGTGTGACGTTTATCATAATATCGATGTCCACTTCAATTGAACCAATCAACTCTCCATCCTGTGTTTTATTGATGATCCTGACATTAGCCATTTGGGAGAATAAAATCAAAATCTAACGACACCTAGGATCGTTTGTCATGCAGCATCTTGATCACAAATCAATTCCCAAGGGCAACGTTTGGGATACCGACAGTCAAGGTAGAGCGTCTAACTTTCTAATCGATGTCCTGATGCTGCCGGTAGACACTGAAAAGAAGAGAGTGAGAGAGACGGAAAAAACTACCGGCGATTGGAAAACTGTACAAGACAAATGCTTTAACGTCGCTGCTGATACTTTTTTGTGCTACGCGAAGAAAAAAAACCCTTCTTAATCCACCTAGTGGTGTGATAATGCCTTTCTCTTTTTTCATAAAAATCTCATGCAAATATATTTCATACTTTTATTAAATAATTTTAGACGCCAATTGATTCAGATTGATTTGAGTAGTTCACAAAAGCATGCTTCAGTGTTTTATGTTACACAGTCAGCATCATTTTTCCAAACTAGTGCTTGACATTTGCGTTGCCTATTTGTATGAGAACAGTGATGCTAATCTAAAAAAAAAAGCCTTCTTAGTCCACTTAGTGATGTTTTCATATATCTTGAAAAATCACCATAGGGGGGAGTACATGAAATTTTCGAAATCGAAAAAAAATTTTTGATGCCAAAAGGCTTAGAATTGCATGAAACGTCGAGATTTAGTGTCATCTCGAAAAAAAAATTTTTTGAAAAAATCGACTTTTTGGGACTTAGAAAAAATATGAAAATTTTTATAAGTCCCAGAAAGTTGATTTTTTCAAAAAAAATTTTTTTTGAGATGGCACTAAATTTCGATGTTTTATGCAGTTTTAAGAGTTTTGGCATCAAAAAAAATTTTCGATTTTGGAAATTTCATGTACTCCCCCCTATGGTGCTTTTTCAAGATCGAAAATTGCCAAACCTTTACCACCGGGCAGCACCCCTTAAGCATGTCCGATTTAGGTCAAATTTTGCATGAAGGCTTTTTTCGAGGTGCTTAAACTTTTTATATATAAGAGCGGTAAAAATCAACGTGTTTTGTCGGTTACGTCACTTATACCATCATATATCTGGAACCAAAAGTCACAACCATTTGATCTTCGAACTTGATCAATGGCCCACCAGTAGCTTTCAAACGAGCCCAAGTTTGTTAAAATCGGCTCAGCCATCTCTGAGAAAATTGAGCGCGTTCAAATAGCACGATTTTTGTCGGTTACGTCACTTATACAATCATATCTCCGGAACCAAAAGTCACAGCCATTTGATCTTTGAATTTAATCAATGGCCCGACAGTAGCTTTCAAACGAGCCCAAGTTTGTTAAAATCGGTTCAGCCATCTCTGAGAAAATTGAGCGCGTTCAAATAGCACGATTTTTGTCGGTTACGTCACTTATACAATCATATCTCCGGAACCAAAAGTCACAGCCATTTGATCTTCGAACTTGATCAATGGCCCGATAGTACCTTTCAAACGAGTCCAAGTTTGTTAAAATCGGTTCAGCCATCTCTGAGAAAATTGAGCGCGTTCAAATTCAACGCCTTTTGTCGGTTACGACACTTATACAATCATATCTCCGAAACCAAAAGTCACAGCCATTTGATCTTCGAACTTGATCAATGGCCCGACAGTAGCTTTCAAACGAGCCCAAGTTTGTTAAAATCGGTTCAGCCATCTCTGAGAAAATTGAGCGCGTTCAAATATCTTCTATAAGTGCACACACACATACACACACACACACACACATACACACAGACATTTTCCGATCTCGTCGAACTGAGTCGAATGGTATATAACACTATGGGTCTCCGAGGCTCCGTTCGAAAGTCGGTTTTTCCAGCAATTCTAATACCTTTCTATAGAGAAAGGCAAAAACGAAAGGGATGAAAAACGATACGTCTGCGAAGTTGGTTAGATTTATTGGTTTAGTATTGAGAAATAAATTTGTTCGACTTTCGGGACCAGATTTGGTCACGTCTCCCGAAGGGCTATGCCGGGATTATGGTATTATCGTTTGCTTACAGAACTTCTTAAATTAGTTTACATCTTAATTTCTTCTTTTTTTTGGAGCAGGGTTACCATTCCTTGTCCAGTAGCATTTTTTTTCATAAGGAAAGGGGCCCGGCAATTGGAAAGTGTTGAAGTTTTCAGCTCTCTTTGATGTGGCCGAAATATTATAAAATCATTGTGATGTAAAACCTGTTAAAAGAGACGTAGTTGAGCACTGATTATATCATTCGAATTCTGTTAGAAGTTTATGTATCTAACTAGGGATTGAGCTAAAGAAGAATCAACGATACGTAGCAGATGCACATGGTTTTGTCATGGTCTGTTCTTAGCAACAATTTTTCATTCGATGTAATTTGCTAGTTAGCGAAGACTGTTTGCTCTAAAAATGTGGGATCAGATTTTCAGTGGAATCGGAAGCTTAACATAATTCGCTATTTTATAAATTTTTTTTTGCTCGGGAGAAGAATTTAAGCATTGAACTTCGTTGCAATAGCAAACATTATTTTTGCAAACAGCAACTCAACTGGAGGACTTGAATACGAATACAACCGACATGCTACTTCCAGACTCCCCTATATAGATAATCGTTCGTATTGGTAAGTTGTGTGAATTTTGAAACTATTATAACTTTCCTTCCATAATTGTTTTGTCGTGAATACGAATTGCTTTACTATGAGGCTATGGTTTCAAAATTTACCCTCTGACAGAGTGATAAGTTTTTGATCGTGAATATCTCTTGTTGTATCTAAAGTATCAACATAATTTTTGCTACATGCCATCGAAAATATAATCATCAATTTATGATAACATTTTGAGTTGTATGACATAATCTCAAATAGTACAGAATTGAAGTTTTTTAAAATATTTGTTATCAACGAGCATTAGAGAAGAAAACTCATGATGCTTTTCTCGTACCTGGGTAGGTATAAAAAGTTAACATTTAATACATTTAGTCCATTCTAGTCTTTGCAGTTGACAGAGCAGAAAGTAAAGCAAGTGCATCATTCCGGTTGGTATTTCAGCATCAATAATTCAGTTCAGTATTGAATCAATTGCGGGAACCTAATTTCCCTCCATAAAAGATCGATTGCGTCATCCTGCTGCTGGTCGTTTGCAAGGAAGTAAAATTCAACGAAAAGTAAACAACGATGGGAACAATGTTTAAGTGAATATAATCTGTTTAGTGAAGTTTTACAGTCTGATAGTTTCTAGATAAAAAAATTTCCCATTTTTTCTCGCCTCTTTTTAACGTGAATACGTCTTGCTCTGCTATGGAGTGCCTGTTCAAAAATTTTCACATAGGTGGGTGATAAGTTTTTGATCATGAATATCTTTTGTTTTATTTAGCTTTTTAACATTTTTACCTTTTTTTATATATATAAAAAATAGGTATAGAATTCGCTGAAACTTTCGAAAAATTTCCCGGAGGGCCAAATGTCATATACCAATCGATTCAGTTCGACGAACTGAGCAAATGTCTGTGTGTGTGTGTGTATGTGTGTGTGTCTGTATGTGTGTTGTCAACTAAGAGGTCGAGATCTCAGAGATGGCTGGACCGATTTTGATCAAACTAGTCGCAAATGAAAGGTCTCCCCGTCACCCAGAACGCTATTGAATGGTTTTGAGATCGGATGTTTACTTTTTGAGTTATACGAAGTTTTATGTCAAAATTTTCAGTTTTTTAACAGTATCTGTCACAATTGACCTTGAAAACAGAATATGTTTTCAGACTTAGATTCCGCACGGTAATAGCTATCCAACAAGCCATAGATTGTTAAAATCCGTCCATTTTTAACGGAGATATCGAATTTTTTGTGTAAGCGACTTTTCCCCCATATTCCAGCAGTAGAAGTTCTGAGCGCTGTATGGCAAAGAAAGGCTTGGGAGCAACGTAAAACACGATTTTTTATACTGTTACATACAATAGTTTCTAAGTACCAAAAAGACTGTGAACAGCATTATTTTTCATGACATTTTGCCTCGGACCAATTTTAGCACGGTTCGTTTTTGGCAACATAATCGTTCGAATATGACATATTGGAAAGATGGCAGTACTTCCGAATTCTGAACAATTTCATAATTATATTGATTTAAACTGCTTACAGCAATAAATGCTGGAAGAACAAAACACCCATATACCATTTGAATCAGTTCGTCGAGATCAGCAAATGCGTATGGGACAAATAATTTCACTCAATTTTTTACCTTATTTTCGAAGATGACTCAACCGTTTTCTACAAACTCAGATTTATATGAAAATTCGTATGCTCCTAAACAAGGTCCCTGAATTATGTTTGGATCCGACTTCTGTTCCGTAACTACAGGATGATATGTGAAACGAAATTAAAATTGTGTAACTTATTTTCCTCGTAGATGGCTGAACCGATCTAAGATTCAAATGATATCTAAGAATCATCTAAGATTTGCTGATTTGAATAGTCGACAACCAAATAAACTTATTTCAGTTTTAGTGGTATTCAGTTTTCGATTCGGAAGGCACCCAACAATTTAACTCGTACTACGATTTCTCAAAGATGTCTATACTGATTTTTAAATATATTGAAACAAATGTAAACTAATCAGGTGAATTTGTCTGACTTCGGCTACACCGATTTTCGAATTCCGGCTCCAGTATCGAATCGTTTCTCAAAGCTCAATCGTTTTCTCAAATAAAGCCAAATCGAATTTCAGAAAAAAATTCTAATTAAAATAAACTTATAGTCCCACACAAAATTAATTAATTTTATTCAATGCTGACTTCCGATTCTGGAATTACAGGAGGATGAATTTTTAAAATTCAAACCGATATAGAAGATGATAATCCCGAAAAGCTTGAAAGTTGGACTCAAAACTATTGCAATTTATTCGTCATATGGCCATACGAATCGGTTTGGTTTATGCTGGTTCCTGAATACCGGCTCTGGAAGTACCTTAAATTACCGTAAAATCTAAAGTGGAACTCACTTCGACATATCATGAAAAGTTTGATCGATTGTAACCTTTTTAGATAGAGTAATGAGTGATTAAAATGTCAAATTGCAGCTTAAAACGACGGTCATTAAAATAATGTCATGAAAACCGAAGAATATTCATGAAAAAAACACATGCGGATTGATAAAAAAAGGTATCATCTCACTGATAGGTGGATTAAGCACGTTTTTTCTCTTCAAGTTATCACAGATATTATCAGCAATTTGCGATAGAATCTTCAGTAGTATGAGAAAATTACATAGAACTCGAAATCGGTTTTTTTTTCTGAAATGTTTGATAAGTAAAAAAGATAACAATTTGATCCTTCATTCATTCAAGCCTACGTAGTTGACTCGATCAGTTCAGACCAGAATCCTGTATCAGAATCCAGCTTCAGCTAAGTTCAGTTTTAGAATCCAAGGCCAGAATCGATTTCCAGAGTTCTGGGACTGAAACCGAATTTTAGAACTTAATTCGAAGCCTGGATTTCGGAACTGGAATCTGAAATTAAAAGCAGGATCATGATGCTATACATGGACTATGGGACTAAATTTCGGAAAAGAAATCAGGATTTAGATCAGAATTTTGAAACTAGATCCTTGAAACGGGAATTTAGGTTCGGAAAAGAATTCAGATTAATAATTCAGTTATATTTCCAGAACTTAGATCTAAAATGCATTTCAGAATTTAGTTCCAGAATGCAATGCTGGTCTAGAATTTGGTTCCAAAACTCAGTTCCACAATCCTAGAAGTGTAACTGAATTCGGACACTAAATTCTGAAGATTTTCTGGATTTTAGTAATGTGAAATTGAAAAGTGAATCCTGCAATTCCGAAACTAAAATTTAGTTTCAAGCCAGAGTTAAGTGTCAAACATGAATCCTGGTGTTGAATTCAATTCAAAAGTCAGTTACAGAACACTGGTTCACTAATCAGTTCAACAACTCAGATCCAGAATTCAGTTCTAAAATTCAGTGTTAGAATTCAGTTCCCGAGTTCAGAGTCAGAATTCAGTTCCAGAATCTAGCTTCAAAATTGAGTTTCAGAATTCCAGGTCCAGAAACGTCAATTTTATTCGTATTCACTTCATCCGGTTATGTCTCATGACATTACCCACCCGCTTTTTATACTAAAGCACGACTTATTCAAAAATCTAGGTCTAGAGTCCGTATTCCGGCATGCAGTCAATTGTAAAATTCAGGTTCGAAATACAATCTAACATTTGGCACCAAAGTCCAGATCTAAAAGTTATATCCTGAATATTGTTCATGAATTCTGAAGTTGAAATCGCGAACATAAATTAAGGAACTAATTTCAGTTCCAAATTCTAGTAAATGAACTAGTTCTAAAATCCAGAATTGGAATTCAGTTCCAGAGTCACAGTTTATAATTCTGAACCTAAATTCTAAACCTGAAAATTCCCTAGTTTGAAAATTGTATCCGATAATTGAATACACTGAGGGCTATTTTCATGCATTACGTAAAAAAACCGCGTAACTTCGGAAATCCGTGTGAAAAAAAAATCTCAAAATTAAAGAAGAAAAAATGTTCTGCCAAATATCTTGAAACGTCCTGATCTGGTGTAATCTAATTTTTTTTTAATCGAAAATTTTCTAAGGCGACTTAAAAGAAATTTCGGGATAACACCCGATCTCGACGTTTCATGCAATTCTAAGACAAAACAAGAAAAACGCGTAAAAAACCGCGTAACTTCGGAAATCCGCGTAGAAAAACCGCATAACAAAACCGCTTAAAAAGACCTCAGTGAAATCGAATAATTCTCGAAACGTTCATCAGATAGTCGATATCCTAATCAAGTAATTATTTAATACCCCGATAATCGAAGTAAAAGTAATAGTAATAGTAATAGTAATAGTAATAGTAATAGTAATAGTAATAGTAATAGTAATAGTAATAGTAATAGTAATAGTAATAGTAATAGTAATAGTAATAGTAATAGTAATAGTAATAGTAATAGTAATAGTAATAGTAATAGTAATAGTAATAGTAATAGTAATAGTAATAGTAATAGTAATAGTAATAGTAATAGTAATAGTAATAGTAATATTAATAGTAATAGTAATAGTAATAGTAATAGTAATAGTAATAGTAATAGTAATAGTAATAGTAATAGTAATAGTAATAGTAATAGTAATAACAATATCTATTGAGAACAGATTGAAAAAATTTGCTTCGTTTGTTAGAGCTTCGGTGTAACATCAGTACTGACGAAGTGGCAGAAAAAAAGCAAAACTTACAGTGCCTAGGGGAATGTGGGGCCATGCGGAAAGCCTTCCGAAACAGAAAATAGTCGGTAACTCTCCTTATATAAAAATCGTAGACAGTTCGAATTTGTTGAAAAAGTAGCGTGATGCAATTTTAGACGTTACAACGCTCCTTTCTTGATGCAAAACAAGGGGAAAAGAACATTTTCGTTTACAGTATGGAATATTGACCGAATTTTGCCCCCTATAATTTTTCATTTGGTCCCCACTTTGCCCCATATTCTCCTATATAATCAAGAGCAGAATGATAAACGAAATAGAGAAATAATAATATGCACATGAGCAAGGAGTACTTTATTTTTAAGAAATTGAAATGAAAAGCAAACCAGTCACTCTTACCAGCCGCTACCTAATTTTTGGTCGAAACCTACCTAAAATCATCTAAATTGCATTCCCGCCTTTTTAGGTAACGAGTGATGACCTCTATATTTAGGTAAATGAGAGATCGCCCAAAGTGTTGTCATGGCAACCTTGGCAATGTTCGCTACCTATTTTTTACGATCAAGTCAAAGTTTAAGTAGATAACGACCTATTTTTGAGTAGCTCATAGAAGAGCTCGATAATGAGCGATTTCTTTTGAAAAAATAAGTAAATTCGTTCTAATAACTCGTTTGATTCTAACATACAAACAGCAAAACTCATAGAATGAAATACAGGTTTTATTATGTCATAGATCTTTGTTGGGCGAACGATAGAAACGAAAATATCTGTTCTACCATATTCCAGTTGTTGAAGGAGATAAAGCAAGTTCAAGTCTTGTTTCTGAATAAAACAAATCCATCGTATCATAACGTAATTCCCCAAATATTTTTTTTTGTCGATAGATTGTAAATTTTTGTAAATTTTCATACAACAATAAAATTTTGCTTAGTAAAACCCTTTTACATGGAAGTATTCTAATTAATCTTTCTACTTTGCCTAGGTTGAGACTTCAATGAGGTCGTCACATTCCATCGTTTTTCAAAACTGCACGGTGTGTGACGGATTGAAGGGGCATATATTTAGTGACGGAAAACTGCAACATCACTGCGCGTTGGTAAACACAAGAGTCAACATTTTTGCGACGGTCGTTTACTTGCACTGCAGTCAGAAAACAGACTGGACAATGCTGGCAGCTGTTGCATGCATTGTTTGCACTTGCTCATTACCAGAAATGCAGCTTGTAGGACTGGGCTAGCATCATTATCCAATATGCAGAATAACAGTGAAACAAAATGATTCACCGAGAATCAACAGAAATGAGGATTAATTATTTACGCGGTCCTGTCTCTAGGTTTGAAATGACATTGTTTTGTGGCACAAAGGTTTTAAAAGTTCAAGTATAATTGTCAGATAAAAGACTTTTAGCTGTCCTAACCCTAAATCATATTGAACGTAATTTTGAAACCTCTTTGAAGGAAACGAAATTAGGAATTTCCTTAAGAATACATTATTATCTAAAGTCTATTGTATATGTTCCAAAAGCAAAGCACAGTCAGCATACTACATTCCGGAGCGCAACTTGACCTTCTGTTTCAACATACTTCGTAACCAAAAAATGGACAGGATGGTTGCCTGTCCAATGCTACGATCATACGGACACTTTGAATTCCTCATACGATTCATAAATACCTAACCTGTCAAAAGATGAAAATTTTCATTCGGAAAGATTGTAATAAGACGTCTATTGCTATAAGTAGTTATCTTGCCAAACAGAAGATCGTCAGAATGTGAGATATATATGTGCTAAGTATTTTCGTGTATCGTTGGAGTGTATTTAATATAATTTAAAATTAAGTCAATTTACCCAGACAGGCGCCCGGGTTGATTTTTTTTTCATAAGGTAGGTAGTCTGTAATATACCTTGTAATATTCATAGAAAGTGTGAGTAGTAAGTCTCAAAAAGTATTTTATATAATCTCATCCTTGCAAAATTTATTAACTGGAAATATTATGAAACACATCCGACGGTGTTAATTCATCAATCGTTCAATTCTGATTTTTAGTTATTTATTTAAAGCGTCTATCAGCAAAATATTCAGATGTGAGCAATATTATACTATGTCCAGAAGTAATAGCTAATTTAGAAACAGATTTCAGGATACAATTTGTGAGAAAAAAGACACTGGAAGTTAGCATGATTCTAAAGTCTGTTGGTTAGGTTCTAAAATGTTATTTATCTTCAGCTATTCGATCGTTCAATAATCGAATCATTTTTTTTTCAAACTTATCGACTAGATTTTATTTAAGATTGTCATGTTTCAACGATTTGTGTTTTAGTCTTTGTTAAGACGTAGTGACGTTTCGAGCTAGTTTTAAATATGCACCCTCATTCTTGTTTACGGTCGTATGAGATACGTTCGAAAGTATAGCAAATTCGTATTCCCGTTTACGTTCGAATCAATCACACTTTTAAACATCGTACATGCATAAAAACAACGCCCATCCAACTTTAAACTATCAGTTTTGGTACAGATTTGAGTTGTAAATAAAAATCTTTGATATCATTTGTTATTTGACTTGTTTTTTCACTGATTTTGTATCATCATGTTTGCTTACGTCCGTATCGACCATACGACGAACACATGCTTTCGAACGAATGCGAACAAGCCATTCTTGTTTTCACTCGTACGTGTACGTACGCGACTCCTGTGCAAAAGAAGCATCGGCAGCGCAGGTAGTTGTTTTTAGGAAGATTCCAAGCATCAAGGAAGTGACGAATGCTACATAATAAATAAATATCGTACTCAGGACCAATTTTATTCAAGTCGGTAAATAAAATTTTCAAATTAAACTTCGTGCAAAGTGAAAAAAAGCATTTGAAATAGCAGTCCGATCAATAGTATCTGCGAAAAATATGTTGCATTTTTCTTGCAATTTTGTCATGTTTTCGATAGCCTACATATTTATTTCATTGATAAAATCATGCATTTAATATAAAATAAAGCATGTTTACCCATGGCGTATTTTCCATAAAGTACTTAATAGATGCAAAATTGATGCGTAAAAACTTTGAACCTCGCATATATTCAAAGGCTCCCCACAAAAAACAGCATTTTACTGTACTGCTATGCTTTCTAAATGATTTATGCAAAACACAAATTTATGATTTGATTAAAAATCACCTTTAGATTCGAAAATAATTTTGTTAAAGATCGGTTAAACTTTTTTCAATGTGTTCGAATCGTTGATTCGCAACATTAAACTGACGAATCGAAACCACGGCATTTCGTCTATTCGTCCGTAAACGGGAATGGGACATTTCGTTCGTACGAATGATGTTCGAATACACGTTTCGTTTGAAACTAAAATGGCATACATTCTAGCGTTTCGCATATGGTTAATCACATGAATTGGACTGATTACATCAAGGCTAAGCATTTATTTTAAAAAGTTTAGTGATATTTGAATATTTTGTGGCAAACGAGTCGCGTTCGAATTCATTCGAGTGAAAACAAGAATGGCTTATTCGTATTCGTTCGAAAGTATCCGTTCGTCGTATTGCGGATACGGACGTAAACAAGAATGAGGGTGATGATCAGTATCTAACGGGGAAAACAGATTGGAAAAATGACATGCGAATGCATTATGTAATGAATGCCGCGAAAATGTTACCGCAGAGACGAATTCGAACGCGTAGCTAATTCCTAACCGGAGAAAATGAAACTACCTTGCATATGAAAACACATGAAGATATAGCCCAATTGATTAGAATATTTGTTGAATGTCTGCAAAAGTGGCACCCTGACTGTAGCTCAGCATACTGAGCGAGAGGTAGAGAGAGGTTTCTTACAATTTCTCATTGAATACGTTAGAGAAGAATAGATGCACACTTGGAAGAACGAACGATAGTTCGTGCACACATTTCTTCTCGTTTAGAACTCGCTCTTGAAGAGTCGAAGATCCTTTCAGTTCGTAGCTTGTTTACACTTTCCCAGTGCGGTGGACTGGGTAGCAAATGAGGTAGCTGGTGAGCTGCGGTTTTTGCCTTTCTTTATAAAAGGTATTAGAATTGCTGGGAAAACCGACTTTCGAACGGAGCCTCGGATACCCATAGTGTTATATACCGTTCGACTCAGTTCGCCGAGACCGAAAAATATCTGTTTGTGTGTGTGTGTGTGTTCTTTTCGAAGATATTTTAATATTTTAACGCGCTCAATTTTCTCAGAGACGACTGAACCGATGTTAACAAACTTATACTTTTTTTTTTTTTTTAAATACGTTTATTTGTCAATTTTTGTGCGTTAAAATTATTCATTGATTTCAAGTTCTGTTTGTATAATAAATTCTAATCTATTTACATCAAGCCTAACATCTTGATTATTTTTAATGAATGAAATATAACAATATAAAAGTTTCAAAATAGTTGTTCTCATCGATACATGAATACGGTCCAGCGAGGGTCGTAGTATTTCATTATTTTCCACATGCCAGCCGTGTGTCACTTCGCAGAGTTTCCGTTTCAACATTGCGAGCGCCTCTCGCACTCGAAGACACTCGAAGAATTTGTGTTGAATTATTTCAACCGGCTCAGTACAGTGTAAGCAGTTGCCGCCATCCACCCTTCTCATAATGTGAAGTAAACGCCTGTGTGGAATTTTTTGATTAACCCACATGTATAGAGTACTGCGCTGCACAGGTGAAAGTGCGTTGGACGATATATTATTCCATATGCGTTTCCAGTTTGCTCCAGGGCACACCGTTTCAACTTTGGCGCGTTCTGTTTGTTCAATATAAAATTGATGAATTTTATCGGATGAAGGGTGTTGTCGAATTTGGGGGGGTAAACTTGAAATATTTTCGAGGATAATTTTTAGACACGGAGTGTGGGTCAGGGAATTTGATCGGGATGAATTTGTTTGGTTTAGGAAGGAACTGTAGTACGGAAGAGCTTCGATCTCTTGAAGGTGCCGATTAATTAGAAGTGCCTTGCACTTCATTGCTGGTAAATGAAGCTTCAGTCCCCCATTCTTCTTACAGCGCGCAAGTTGATGCATTGGTACTGTCACACATTCACCACGGAATAAATAAGACCGCATGGTAGCAGTCAGTTTAGCTACATGTGCATTTGATGGATACAGATTTGCTGCCATGTACCACATTTTCGAAGAGACGAAAGTATTCAGTAAAGTCACTTTTTGGTGTAGAACTAGATTTCTCAAAGAATGCATCCATATTTGTCGAGAAAAATTTGTTACGATACTGTCCCAGTTCAGTGACGTCATGGACCGAACAGAGCTCGTGAATATGATTCCAAGAACTTTTACGTTGGTTTCTGTACGAAGCCACGGTACTATGATAGGATTTTCTGTATCACCAACATCGATTGCCGTTGTTTTTGCTTCATTTAAGCGAGCTCCTGCTACACGTTCAAATTGCCCAAACAAGGTTCGCATATGGTTCAACTGCCCTACACTGCTAACTATTACACTGATATCATCTGCGTATGCAACAATCAATTATATTCCAGCTGTTTGTTCTAGTCTTTGCAGAAGTGGATTCAAATAAATTGTAAACAATAGCATTGACAAAGGGTCGCCTTGTCTGACCGAACGTTGAATCGGAAAAGGAGAAGAAATGTGTCCGTTTATTAATAAACGTGATGATGATGATGCTGTTATATGAGTTAGCAACTCAACCAAAGTACTGCTAAATCCCATTGAACGCATGGTGTAGAAAAGAAAATTATGATTCACTCTATCAAATGCGTGGTCAAGATCGAATGACACTAGTTTTCCTCTTGTTTTGTTTGATTTCAGCCGTGCGATTCTATCTTTCAAGGCAAGGGTGGCCTGAAAAATGTTTTTGTTGGAATTTGCGCATTTTTGTGAGTCGGCCAGCACCATGTGAGATCGAAGCACTCTCTCGATACGCTGCTTCAAAATCCGGGCGAGAATTTTGTAGTCGTAGTTTATTAGACTAATAGGCCTGTAAGCGTTTGCTGTGTCCCCCGCCCCTCGTTTTTTCACCAGCACGATCACTCCATCGACGAATTGTTCAGGAAAGTTTGAACGAATAGCCTCGTTTAATATCAGGTTTAGCTCGCGGTGAATGATGTCGAATGTTCGCAGGAAGAACTCCTTTGGCAAACCATCCGGACCGGGCGATTTTCGGGATGCACTTGTGCGTATTGCAGTAAAAATTTCAGACGTAGTGATCGCTTCCATGATCGCTTCGTTTTCTGGATCCTGATCGGGAATGACTCTATCGCATTGGAACGGACTATCATTTTCGATTTCATCGACATGGCTGCGCGCGTACAGTTCGGTGAAATGGTGTACTAAATGGTTTTGAATGGCGGTTGAATTGTTCATTATTTCATCTCTTTCGTTCTTTATGTACTCGATCGTTGTTTTTCGCCTTACTCGCTCTCCTAACTGGTAAGTGGATATTGGTTCTCCCGCTACGTACGTTTCATTTATTCTGATAAAAATCTCCGAAAAACGTCGTTGATGCGATAGCATTTCTGCCTTCAGCCTGTTGATTGTGGTAAGTAAAGAGTTGTTGTTTTGATATCCGTCGTAAGCCTGTCTTAATAATCCGTAGAGGCGTTGCTGTTCACTGTAGAAATTTTGAAATGCAATTTTCGATTTCCAACGGAAGAAGGACTTAATCTTTGGCTTGGCGCACATAAGCCACCACTCCATCCAAGAAGAAAAATTGCGACGCTGACGAGTCCAAAATTGCCACTGTATTTGAAATTCATCGATTGAATCAGTAGTCAGAAGATGTGGACGGAGGGACCAAAAACCTCGTCCGTGAACTTTGTCGGGTAACGGAAGGCAAATTCTCGCAGTGACAGCCTTGTGATCAGAAAAACAGCAAACGTGGGTGGTTGTTGTTCTCAAGTGCTCTTGAAGGCTAGCGCTGATATAAAGACGATCTAGTCTTGATGAAGAATGGTGAGTGATATATGTGTAACCATTATCACGCGGATGTAGGAGTTGCCATACATCACGAAGATGCATCTGCCGAACGGTAGTTTGAAGAATGGGACTATGGTTATTTCCAGTTGAATCACTTTGGCGTATCACGCAGTTGAAGTCGCCTCCGAGAATAATGTGTGCAGTGTGGTGACGTAGGTAGTAGGCAAGCGTTGTGTTGAAGAATCTCTCTCGTTCCCCACGACGGGAAGCACCCGACGGGGCGTACACGTTACACAGTGTGATGTTATTAACACGTAAAGCGAGAAGTCTCCCATCTAGACTTTTTTCAATGTGCGAGAATTTTATATGATTTTTGAGAGCAATAACGGTTCCTCTCCTCGTGTGGTCAATGTTACAGACTACGTTATACCCAGGTATGGACAGCTGTTCATTCTCTACCTCTTGTAGGAATACGATGTCCAAATCCATCGAGCGCACGAATGTGTGAAGAGCGTTGATTTTTGTAGTGTTCGTGATCGTGTTGATGTTTATGGTTCCAATATTGCTACTAACGAAGCCTGCCATTATTGCATTTCTTCATCAGAATTTGGCTGTGTTGCGTCACTGGTGGTAGCGTTCTCGTCGGTGGTTCGCATCTTTTTTCCAGGTGGTTGTCTTCGTGAGCGCCGGCTTGATGTCGAAGCTTGAGAGCTATCTGTCTCATTGCCATCACCTTTTTGCTGTGCGTTGTGGTTACTAGAAGGCATCGGAGACGGAGAGAGGTTTTCGTTGTAAGCGTTAGATGACTTTTGCAGAGATGGAGCTGGCGCCGTTGGGGGAGCCATCGTGTTTTTCTGTTGTGCAGTAACAGAACGTGTTTCGATAGAATTTCGGGACATAAGTACAGACTGCCCGAGAAGCGCGGAAAGATCTCGTGTGGGGGGTTTTGATACCATGGGTTTATGAGCAGATGCTGTTTTTGTCTGAATTGTGTTCGGTTTTACAGTTCCTTTTTGCAGTACCGATCTTTTCGTGACGTTTGCGTATGATAAGTCTGCGGTGAGCTTTTGCACAAGCAATTTTTTATTTTGCACACATGGAATACCAATGTGTGCAAACTCACGACAATGTAAACATGTTTGACGCTGACCCTTATAACCTAGAGCTGTGTCTTCTCCCTGGATTGTAACGAGAGAGGGAATGTTCGTCTTTACGACCATTCTAGCGATGCGAACTCCTGTACTTACTCCTTCAAAAATACCATATCGACTGTCCCATAATAGGTCACGAACACTGAGAACTTCACCGTAGTCGGAAAGGAACGAAGCCACATGTTCGTTGGTGACATCCTCGGGAAGATCGAAGATTTGCACTTCTACTGCTCCGTCTTCCATCGTTATACGTAGCTTGTATACTTTCCCGTCGATCGTGAATTCATGCTTGTTGTCGTGTTGCTTTACGATTTCCTCGGCTACGGTGAGGCTGTTGACCTTTACAAAAGTACAACCTAGCCTCTTACTTGGCTGAATTTGAAGGACGTTTTCACGCAATAGACCGAGTTCCTTCCCGATGAATTTAAGAATTACATCGTGGGAAAGATGCTTCGGAAACTGTGAGTAATCCACACGGAACGTATTTTCCCGCATTCTACACGCGAAAACCGTTGCGCGTTAACAAAAGCGACAAATAAACCTTTTGATACTGTTCGTCAGTAAACTCTCAAATATAGCACGTACGATAAATATCGACTGTACAGCACGATAGCTTGCTGGTAACTACACTCGTTTGAAAGCTATTGCTAGGCCAATAGTTCAAGTTCAAAGATCAAATGATATTTCTAAGAATCATAAATAAGAGTGCTATAATCGGTAATTACTGTCAAATTATTTAGCTACTGGCCATTTTCAGTGAATCCACATAGAATCAAGCAAAGAGTTGATTCGATTTCCTCATACTAAAAAAAAATTGATTTTATGAAAACGAGTTTCAATCAGAATAAGTGTCGTCACTAATACATACAACGTCTAACTTCAGTATGGATGCCGCGATTTGCATTGGGTGCGGTACGTTAGCGCCGTAGAGAAAAACACACAAGCAAGTGACAGATTTACTTTGTGCGCCGTTCGCCACACGAGAGGCAATAGATTTTTTTCGGGATTTTGTTCGTTGAAAGTTTGAGGGATGGTAACCTGCAGTTCTTTTCAGAATTCAAAACATTTTACAAAGGTTTAACGAGTTTTCACTTGAAACGGATGGTTTATTAGTAGAACAATGTATTAAAATAAATGTGCATTTTTCAAAAGTGATTTGCTCCTAGCCGACAGCAGTCTTACACCAATCTCTAACATTCCTTACTTCAAGTTTTTTTTAGAAAACATTTTCAATTATGTATTTTTTTCATTGGAAATATATTAAAACTGTTAAGCTATGCTAAATATTTTCAGGTACTTTCATTTCCCAAAAACTGTAATTTTTCATAAAAACTTTTAGCATATTTTTCAGTAAAATATTTGAACTTTTTAAAAATTACATTTTCCGACAAGAAACACGAAATGCTGAAATCTTGCCTGTAAAAAGAATTTGTACTAGTTATTTGCATTTATCTGGTCATAATATGTTACATGATATTTACCACTCTTGGAAAAAGACAGATGGGTGACGTCAAAGACAAAACCGGATGATAGAATGTTCAATTACATTTCTTTCGTGAAATTTTACCGTACTGTTTCAACAGACTTCTAACGGTGCTATTGAAACTAAAAATCCTTCCAAGTAAACGGTCAAACATACGACAACTGCTTTGTAAGACCAGTGCCCAATGTATTGAATTGCCAACCCGGGACTTTGCATGCAAGAGAGTATTTCATTCTGGTTTTGCCATATCGAAATTCTGAATTCATTACTGGATCTGGATTCACAATTTTGTACAGACACAGATCTCCAGCTCTAGCATCTTGATCTGAGTCGGTAAAATGGTTCAGAGCAAAGACGTGGAATTAGACTAGTCATATGTTGAATCCAAGTCCAAATCCACCGGGATTCAGCTTATGAATTTTTGAATTAAATGGTGGAACTGGATTCTAGCACAGAGTTCTGTACCAGGATTCTTGAACTATATTCAAATTTCTAATCTGAGCCAGAATTTCAGTTCCAGAATTAAGGTTCAAATTTCAGGTCCAGAATTTTGGAGCTGGAATTGAATTTTAGAGCTGGAATGGAATTTTGGACCTGGATTCTGGTCAGAAGCTAAATTGAAATTCCGGAATCTAGAACCCAGATTCAGTTTCAGAATCCAGACTCAGAACTCAGGTTCAGGATTGTGGAACTAAAAGCTCAACTAAAAATAGTAAGGAATTAAAATCTAGACTTTTAAATTTCAAAGCAAAATTAGCCTTTTAAGATTATTTACCATCAGCACGGAGATCACAAAATTACAATATCGCAATTGTTGTTTAACGCCTTGGCAACTAAAATGTTCAGTTTTTGCAATGACTTAGCGGAAATATATATTGGAGAAGCCAAGTGAAAGAAAAACTAACAGAAAAGATGAATTTTTTGGAAAAAGATACGCTCAGAGACAGGACTCGAACCTGCGTTCTTATGCATTCCGTGCATACGCGCTACCATTTCGCCACTCTGATCTTGTTTTTTAGTCACTCTAAAACGCGAAACAGACATAGTAGCAACGTACATCGAACATGGTCTACATCCTTGGCCGTCACCCGACCGATACCTTATATCCAAACATCTTCTCTGTCCATCAAACACCAGTTTTATAAAGAGTTGGATGCAATTCAATTCGCAAAAGACAATAACAATGTGCACTATGTGGAACACGAGAACATTAAGTTCAACATCCCAATATATATGGAAGATAGTGCTATAGCAGTGCGTGTGCATGATCTTCCCTCAAGCGTCATAGATTCTTATATTCGCAAAACTATGTCCCAATACGGAGAGATTATCTCTATCGAAAAAGAAAAGTGGAAGAATTTTTTCCCCGGAATTCTAAATGGCGTACGTTTGTTACGCATACACTTGAAGAAGCCTATACCTTCTTATGTGACTTTCGGTCAGGAAACAAGAATTCCGTGCAAATCACTTACCTATGACAATCAGATGGCCACATGTCTATATTGCCAAAAAGCTGTACACTACGGTAAGCCATGTGATAAACTGGACAAGGAGACAACAACACCAAAGGACAACGGTGCTTCCTTCACACCAACCCAAAGCAACCCCAGTACTCCTGTGACAGCCACCAACAACAATGAAGCACCCCCTTCAACGAATCCATCATCATCCCCTATAGAACAGAGTACCTACACCAGCTGCAGTTAACAACTTACCCTCCAACCAACCAGCAACTGCAACCAATGTACAGCAACTAGCAACGAAAAGAAGACGGAAATCGACAACAATACCATCGATGCGACAATGGATGACGAGACGAACCACGAACGAAATGCCCCTCAGTCCTCCCAGGAGAGAAATGGAAGCTCCTCTCCCCCTATAAAAAAGTGACAACGAGATCCAACACAAAAAAAAAATTATTTAAAAAATCGGCTCAATCGGCCACGTAAAGCTTGTAAATAGGCCTGAATAAAAAATATCTTTTAAATTATAAAAATGCTGTCACTTGGCGGAGAACACAGCAAAACGCAGAACAAAAATCCTCTTCAATTTACCAGAAACGTTTCATATTGATGGTAAATGAACGTCATTTATGTCAGTTATGTAACGGCCGTTTTTCTTAAGTGAAAGTATCCAGAAAAATATAAGAGTTAATTGTAAATTAAGTTTCTCATGAGTTAAATATATATTTCTACAGTATAAAGGTTTTAATTTCATCTGCGAATAATGTATTTTCGGACAGCTCATGTTAATGTAATTAAAAACGCTTAGCGCTTAAAATTTACTGCTAACATATAGTGATAGTATTTGTATTTTCTTGTAAGTGCATCTGTAGCATTGGGCTTATCAGCAACATTCTTGAAAACAGAATAAAAAAACCGAGCCATTCTGCAAGTGGAGGGAAAAATTCCTTAATGCCCTGTGAATATTTTGCTGGTGAATTCCCTCTTGGGAATTTTAATCTTTTGTTTCAGGGTTTGGAATATTCATTCACTGGTGAATGAATATATAGTTTCCATTGCATTGTGAGCGAACAATTCCACCGCTCACAAAGAGGACGCCTTTCCAGCCAAAAAGAACCACACAAACAAAATGCTAGTGGAAGCAAATATATTCCACATATGCACAGATGGTATAGTGTGCTGGTATTAGTGTCTTCATGAAGCACAGAAGCCGTGAATATAGTTTGCTCTCTCGTGGTCCTGAACGTCGTTCTTCTCACAAACAATTCATTGCATGCTAACGATCTTCACGGGGCTAGTAAGTGATGAAGATTATATATTCAGTTTTCGCTAACAGGCTGATGACTGGCTCTCCGACGCGAACGGCTGTTAATGATGACTTTATGCCACGAAAACTGGTGCATATCACTTATTCAACTCGTGTCAAGTTAGTAGAGGGTAAGAATTCTTAGTTATACTTGATTATTGTAAACAGAAGTAACAGGAGCGAAGCAATTCGCAATGGCGATCTGGTGATCTCACCAAATACTGCAAACAAACAAACGCTTCGTTTGCTGGCTGTTAGAGAGAAACTAGCTCCTGAACTCTTGTTACTTGTGTAAATCAAATTCCTGCTGAATAGTGTTTAATTGGGTTTAATCGTAGTAGTGCATGATAGGTAATCAACCAGTAGGATAAAAAATAAGTTTTTTAATCAGTATTCCACGTTGAACATTTTTTCGTTGAATTTTCATTGTATATTGCTATGAGCTTCGAGAGCTGTAAGAAACACATGTTACCATTACAGCAAAACCTTTACTCTAATAAACGCTCGAGCGGTGGCTGTGCACACCTGTATGTGCAATTCTGTATAAATGTGAATCGCGTTCGGACCTCGAAGAAACATGCGACAGTTAAGAGCCAGTCATCAGTCTGCTAGCGAAAACTGAATATTCAATCTTCATCACTATCTTGCACCGTGAAGCTAATTTGCTTGCAGTGAATTATGGGGCTAGAGCTTCTCTCTTACCGAGAGAAGGAGAAACAGTAGTAGGGGTGAATATTGTTCGCTCTCTTCTATTCTCGTGCATGGACAGCCACTTCAATAAAGCAACAAGGCTCACGCTTCCTCAAAAGCGACATGATTCATAAAGCAGGTATATTCATGAATATCATACACAGTGAAGCATGTATACTCTTCTTCACTGCTTCATTCATCCAAACCCTGGTGAGTTTAGAGCCTCCCCCCGAAGAGACTAGCAGTAAAACATATTTATTGCAAAAGGTGGCTTAAGTTCAAATAAATGAATAATTGATTGAAACAATTGAGGCATTTTTTGTTTTCATGCATACATGTAACTTTGCTGGGAGTGTGCCATTGTTCAGTTGCACGAATGACACCTCATTGAAACGTTTCATTTTGCGCTAAACTGTGTTGGCAGTCAAAATAAATAAATCATAAATGACAGTTTAGTTAAAACAACAATCGATTAGTTGTATCAAATTACTACCAATCAAATTCAGAAAAACAACTAATATTTTAGTTGCTTTGCGATCGCTGGCTGTTCCGTGAGGGACTTTCAGAAGCTTCTATCAAGTGGTGATAGTAGCGCTCTCTTGAAACATCTTCTGTGATCTGTTTGGCGATGGAAACGTAATTTTTGGGTTTGAGACCGGAATAAGATCACAGGGGCGATACAGAAATTCGAATCACAACGACCATGCATAGTAATTTTACTTAATCGGATTTGTTCCGAAGTTGTGTTTCATCACATCTAGAATAGTTCGGGTGGTACAACGATTTACAAATTCCAAATTGAGCTGAACCTCAAATCGAATGATACCGCATAAAGGCTGCGAGAGATACCTTCAACCTCTTCATCGTAGACTAATATAGACTTTTAAAAACCTTTCCCTCACCCTCCAACTTTACAATGAGATAAATATGGCTTATGAATTGCTTAAATTTTTGAAAGAATAAAATTTGTTGCTTTTTTCTGTTACCTTCTCTACTAATTATGGTTCATAAAACTGTTTTTAATCTAGTCGAAAAAAATGTGCAGTACAAAATAGATCTTCGGCTTGGAAATCATTCAATTGTAGCGGAAAAAATCAGTACAATGTGACTGGCATAAGTTCGAGAGGTAAAACTAAAACCACTTAGTGTGAAACGTTCGTAATTTTCGCAAACACTCTTTTGTTACCATATTTCTATAGATAGTAAAACCGTTCTCAGTTTAAAGTACTTCTATTGTAGCACTTATAATCCATTAGTCAGCATTCTAGCGATTCATTCGACATTGCATTTCGCTATGAACCACGCATCTACACTCCAGCCGTTTTTCTTTATCTCCATTCGTAGTGTAAAATTATGGTAATCTGTTTTGAGCTGTGCAATAAGGAGAAAGGGAATTCCGTTCGAACAGAAGGCAAAACGAAGGGTTTTTATTTTTCCAACAATCATGCACGATCCCGGGTGCGGGATGTAGAATTTGTGCAGCATGTTGCAGAATCATAACAAAGATCTGCTTCGACAAGATTTGTCCATGTTTTACTGTGCCACAATAGAATGGTTTGCAAACAATAATATCCATCCGAAGATTGCATGACTCGGTGGATTTCTCAATCCATACCGCGTTCGAACAGACGAGAATTTCTACAACCTTGTTTACAGCCACCAATCGGAGACAATCACCATGACATCAGCTTCTAATAGCTCCCATTTTGATCCTGACAAGCTTGCAAACAGTTGAAATAAATCTCGAAGTGCTTTGAACAGACACGTCGAATTGCTTCAAGCAGCTCCGTTGGCACTTGCACTATCCTTCCGAAACCCATAAAGTAAATGAGTCGTAATTCCGTACAACCATTCTCTACTGCTTCGGTTCGGACTCCCCTCGGATGTCGGAAAATGGTGGCAATTAGTGGCCACGAAGATTGTGCGTAATTGAAGTGTAGGTATAATTAGTTGGTTTCCATTGTGACAGGAGGTAGGAGTGGCTGAATAGAGAAACCGTAGGAATCTCCCTGGCAGCTGGTTTTTCGTATTTGTTGCTTTCGTGTGCTGTTTGCTGGTACAGCGACTCCAAATGAGCATAATAAATATTTCCCTTCGGCTACTCCTTTCTGGCGTTCCGGTGTGTGACAGCAGGATTCAAACAACACGCTCGGAATACCTACATGACTACCGGCTGCCAGAGGTGCTGATGGCAACGCTGATGATAAAAGGCTAGTGTTCTAGCCCGGAGCGTAACGGCTCAAACGGACAGACAGGCGATGAAACGGTGAGCTCTATCCGGCAGCAGGTGAAACCCCTCGCTCCTTGAGCAACGAGTGAACAAGGTCGGGAAATCTGATTAATGAGTGACAGGTAAGGGGCACGGGAGCTAGCAAAAATAATTTAATTAACTGAAAATAAGACCAGTACTGGGATGAAACGGGTTAATCCATTCGGGTTGTATGATTCTCGCATAGTGATTGGTGCCGGTTTTTCCTGTTGGTTTTGAAGCTTTTCAAGTATCCGAGGTACCAACGTTAAATCCAATGGAATTTGTGAAAACTGACACAGACATAAAGTGGGTACATTACAGATTAATTATTGCGTTTATGACTACGGAATATCGTATTGATAAAGGCTTGCATGGTTGTAACAGTTTTAATTATTATTTACTTTTTTGAAATTTCTAAAACTTAGTTTAGTGAACTCAATATCTTAACAGAATATAACTGATTAGCACCCCACTTGATAGTAGTAAATATCGACAGTGCACTATGGTCCGAAACGGGAAATTAGCGCGACAAAAATATTTTCACTACTAAATATTAGTTTTTTGTAGTTGGCGTCTTCACAAAAGTTGTTTGTAATCAGATGGCGCTTCTTTCGGTGAAAATGTGGTCCTCATTTAGATTGAAATCTGAAATCTAACTTTCTAAACTGAACTCAAAAATGATTTTGTTGTACAATAAAGTTGTAGGAAATTTCATTTTGAGCAACTTTGCTGAAAAAAGCACCTCTCTAGCTTTTCATTTGATCGAGTTACATCAATTTTCCCGAATAAAAGTAGGGTGGCTTCTGAAAATTCACTTTTTTTCTAACTTTTTTGTGAAACGTTCTACGGAAAAGTTGTTTTCAGAAGAGTTATTGTACTAATCATTGCGCACAATTTTGTTCAACCAAGCTTTTTCATATGAGCTACCAGTAAAAAGTTATGATTATTTTTTCATCATAAGTAAAAGTTTAAGAGAAAATCTACAACTGTTCCATACATTGTCCTTCCTAGAAATGAGACACACAAAAACTGCAGCCGAAAATAGATTGCAGAACAATTTTAATTATTTATTACCAAAATAACTACTTCAATTGAGTTTGAGCAACTGAGGATTAGAGATACTGTGTAATATGTTTATTTCGAACTAGTTGGCCATGATAAATCTATGAACAGAAATTTTCATAATCTCGACAACCATTCCAACAAGTTGGTGCAAGTTAGTAAAATGCAAATATTTTTATCCACATCGTGCCGAGACGCCTATGACACTGGTTTCTGCTTGCTCATCCACTTGTGTACCGAATAGCCTGTAAAAACCGGAAAACGACGCACAATGAGTTTTGATTCGAATAAATACATTCTACTCATTTTAACGAACTAATGATTATTTTGGGTTTCAGGAAATCTATTTTCGGCTGTAGTTTTTGTGCTTCTCATTTCTCGAATGGACAATGTATGGAACACTTGTAGAACTAATTTGAACTAATTTGAATTTGCCGAAGGAAGTATGTTCATACGTTAAGGCATTTAAGAGTTATGCAATGTTTTTGAGTTTTATGAAGGTATTTTTAAAACTAATTTAAATAAGTTAAAAAATAACACCCTTCACTTTTCTCTTAAACTTTTACTTATGATGAAAAAATAATCATAACTTTTTACTGGTAGCTCATATGAAAAAACTTGGTTGAACAAAATTGTGCGCAATGATTAGTACAATAACTCTTCTGAAAACAACTTTTCCGTAGAACGTTTCACAAAAAAGTTAGAAAAAAATGTGAATTTTCAGAAGCCACCCTACTTTTATTCGGGAAAATTGATGTAACTCGATCAAATGAAAAGCTAGAGAGGTGCTTTTTTCAGCAAAGTTGCTCAAAATGAAATTTCCTACAACTTTATTGTATAACAAAATCATTTTTGAGTTCAGTTTAGAAAGTTAGATTTCAGATTTCAATCTAAATGAGGACCACCCTAGTCACATTTTCACCAAAAGAAGCGCCATCTGATTACAAACAACTTTTGTGAAGACACCAACTACAAAAAACTAATATTTAGTAGTGAAAATATTTTTGTCACGCTAATTTCCCGTTTCGAACCATTGTGCAGTGGAAATTGTAACCTTTTCGAAGTACAAAGACAAAGTGGTCTTTGCTATGACAGATCGCTAGGTTGTGATACGAATCGTTTACAAACATTCTCTCACAAAACACGAAAATATTCTTCACATTAAATTGATCAGGTGTCCTCAGAAAAGCATCAACATGTCCATTCATGCAAAGTAACCCAGAATCAAGTCGTTTTGGAAACACGCAAAGTGGCCATAATTTATTAGATTCGGGTTTAAGTTCTCGAAGTACTCAATACGGAAATTCACGTACCTGATCCACGCCATTTCGCATTGTAGAACAAAACAGCCTTACCGAAGGAAGAATTGTCGAGTTATAAGACAAGCGTTTACTCTCTTTCAAGTTCAATCAGTGAACCACTCGTAAAAACAATTAGCAAACGAGAATCGAGTCACTCACTCTCACTTCCTTCCGCATCTATTCGGTTCAACTCTCACTAAACAAGTTAAAAAAAAGCAATGTCCTGGCATTACATTCCTCTTGTGGAATTTGGCCTTGCTGTTTCAACAGACTTCGCAGCCGATTCTTAGTGTACAGAATCATTGCATGGCTAGTACTATGGATCCTACTGACACTAAGAATCCTTCCAGGTCGGGGCTCGAACATACGACAACTGGCTTGTAAGACCAGCGTCCTATGCATTGAACCGCCAACCCGGAATAAGTTCAAACTCTTACTAATATAGAACAATGCATAGCCAACTCTCATGTTTATTTCTCCCAATATCCAAATCGAACTTCCATGCTTGATTCCCTGCACTGTAATTGGTTAATCTTAGATACATAAGATACATTCTAAATTTATAAGTAGGATACTCAGAGAGTTGGAAACCAGAGAGTTCTAAATCTAAAACCTGTTTGGATCTACTGAGGGGTGTAATGATGTCTTTATCATATTACTGATACTTTCAAAAATATCACTAGAAGATTCTGTCCCAGACAAATTATTTTAAACTTGAATAAAATTAAAAAGTTATTTTTGGGTATGAATTAACTTTTCCGTCGGAATTACCGATTTCGTTGAGCAAAGAACAACAGGTTTTTTTTTGCTCCTCTGCAGCTATTTATTACTGTATTTTATTTCAGTAATTATCTCCTATTCGTTATATAATTCCATGGTACTTAAAAATCGGTTTGAAAATTCAATTCAGAGAAATCTATCCGAACTCCTATCAACTGAACTGTTTGATATTAGTAAATTAGCTCAGGTTAGGTTAAATTTTATCAATAGCTTTACTAATTAGATAATTCACTGCATAAATCTATCGAATCCACAGTTTACTAGTAACAAAAAATAACTGTAATTTTAACTGAACTATTTAGATATAAGGGATAAGTTTGAGACTGCTACTTTTCCACACGTGAACTGCTGGCAAAGTGAAAGATAACTTCACGTTTTTCACTGCTTATCGGCACCACTTCCTGGTGTCATAACGTAATAATGACGTCGCTGATCTTCTGACAGCTACTGTAGAGATAATAGTGCTGTCAGCATCAACAATAATCTTTTGTAATTTGAAAACAATTAATGTAAGGGCTGTTTCATCTTATTTGTAATGACGTTACCTTAAAAACCTGATTTAGCCATTAAAATCATCACGATTTTTTTCACATTTTTGCTTAATTCGCCTTGCTGCACATTGGGAATTGATTTACATTCCTTGGAAATTGAAATAATATTCAAAATTCAGCTAAAAACACTTCTGATATATTCTCTACTGTGCTCCTAATTTCATCTCAAAGGTTTTGTTTTATTCATCCTATCGTTGGTCCTTTATTCATCCCATAAATCAACAATGGCGACAGCAATCAAAACCAAAACATTGCACTATTACACTCTCAGGTTCAAAATGTCAGAATTTTTTAAAAAAGGGGGTAATGCCAACTATGAGACAACACGCGATATTTTTAGAAACAGTTTGGAATCATTTCAACGTTTAAAAATGTTTGGATCATTTTCGTTACCTTTCGTTTTAAATTTAAAATTTTACTGTGCAATTAATTTGGAGAATTTGAAAAAAAAAAACAAAAAAAGAATTGTTACTGCTGTCGCTGCATCGTTTTACTACCTTTCACGTAGTAGATCAAACACGCTGTCTGTGTGAATAATCAGCTGGAGCTGTAATATATATTTCTAAGTTCAAAGCTTTCAAGGTGTATAAAATTACTTACAATTTTAGTGGAATATATCATTCTTAGCTTTGAACCAATTTAATTTTACTACAGTTTAGATTAAGTTCATTCGAGTGACCTGAAGATAGGTTAAGTAACTAGTTCATTACAATTGTTGCATGAAAAATAGATGCACACCTTACAAATTCACGCTATATAGCTCACGTTTTTTATTCCACGTTAATACTAATTCAATTAAATGAGGACGAAATTTAAATCAGAGTTTATATTTTATACAGATTTTCTAAATTTAGTACAAATCTGTAAAGGTTAATGAAAAGTGAGAAGTAAAAAGTTAAACTTATTACTTAAAAAGTTTAGTAATCAATGGAAAATAACATGTTAAAACGGACATCTTTTGTGCAAATATTTGATGATGAACACTAATAAACATTTACATTAAAATTTTAAACCAATTTGAACTGATTCAATTCATTAGTGAAAACAGATAGAGCAGATACATAGTTTCTATGAAAATATCTGGCATCTCTGTGCACAGCCGATGAAGCAAATCTAGTAGCACTGGTTTCTTTCCGCTATATGTAATAGCGGAAAGAAACCAGTGCTACTAGATTTGCCATAATGGTTATTTCATTTAACACGCTCTTTCTGGTAATATTCGAAGCCGAAACAATTTTATTGAAATGTAAATATCAATAATATAATTAAACTAATGTCACGGATACCAAAACATACTTGTTGATGATAATTTGAAAAAAAAATGAGATGAAAACAAAGCGCAAACAAGTGAACTAATTGAAAAACTTTCATCTCATACTCTTGAAGACTTTTAGTGCTTGTCGGGTAATTTTTGAAGTTTTTAATCGTTAATTAAACAAGTGGCAGGTATCAGAACAAATTGGCTCAAATGGCACGTTCCCCTTGATATTAAAATTTACAAATTTATTGAATTTCGTTTGGATTCGACTTCCGGTTCTGGAATTACAAGGAAAAATTTGCAAATTTATAAAAAATGTGGACTTCATTTCCTCGGAAATTTCTTAACCGATTTCCACAAACTAAGATGCAAATAATAGTTCTCAGAGTTCTTTAAAAAGTCCCTGAAAAGTCTATTTTCTTATTTTTTTTTTATTTGTCGATCCGGATCCGGCTTCCAGTTCGCGATAAGTGAAAAACTTTCATTTTCATGAGTATGATAAAACGAGGTGTGGAGAAAAGCTCCAAAAACTGAACTCACTTCGATTTCTCAGCAACGGTTAATCCGGTTTTTACAAATCTTGATTCAATCTAGAGCTTTCATTGTTTTAAAATATACTGTGCAATTTCATTCAGGTTCGACTTCCGGCTCCGAAATTATAGGGCGATGAGTGTCCAAACATTTAAATCGTCATTCAAAATGACGATGCAAAATTGGTACGCGCGGCTTTACTCTGTTCGCAGCGTGCTTTGTTTAATTTAGTATAGCATGCAGGGTTCCCACATTTGAATCTATATTTTTCAGGTGAATAAAATGTAATTTTCTAAAAAATGAAAAAATGTGAATAAAATGTAATTTTATTAAATTTGTACCTACTTGTTGGTGTTATTACAAAATCATGATAACGATGCTTTTCTATAAAAGTACTCTTATTGCCTTTCTCATATAGAAAGTTTATGCAATCACTTGAAAAATTGACTAGTGAAAATTGGCCCGGTGATCGGTGTTCTATATCATTCGACACAGTTCATCGAGCTGGGTAATATATGTGTGTGTATGTATATGTCAAATAATGTCACTCATGAAATAAAAAATCTCATAGTCCCATAGGTTACTATTGAATTTCATCATGCTTTCATAGGGTGAAGTGTGTTTAAAGTAGCACAACGTAATTTAATCTAATAAGCGATAATGCAATAAAGGGTAAAGCTCTTCTAGATTTCGTACCGGTATACGTTTATTTATTTATTGATTTATTTATTTATTTATTTATTATCATCGGACATTAAAGTCTAAATGATATGAGTGGGGAAAAGCCCGTTTTAGTGTACCAAAACATTTCATTTTCTTGATGGTACGGCCTTGTACTGCTGCTTGAAACTCCCGTAGATTTCAAAAATGTACTGTAGCTTCCTACCGCCAACGAAAAAAATGTATTCTACTGCGGACGAAAAAGTACTTTACAGCTGCGGACGAAAATGTATTCTACCGCTGTACTTTACGGTGTTTGCTCAGAAGGTGTGTAGTGAAAGATTGATTCAATTGATCTTTCACATGCATAAGTATTATTTTTGCGTAAAGACGAATTGTTTATCTATTTGAACAACTGATTATATTTTATTGAACTAGGGATTCGTTGATATTATTGATAATTTTTTTTGAACGAAGCAATTCGGTATCTGGTAGCAAGAAATGTTTTTACACGAAGAACTGCATTTGTATGAGCCTATTTTGTAAAATTTTTGTGTTGACTATATTTTATGTTTAGAATAATCCAGACTAATAAAAGATTAAAATTTATGGCAATAGAAATGCATTCATCTTACATAGGGTTATTTTACTAATAATCATTTCATTTGTGGAGCTATCACGTTATATTGAGGATTACGCGACTACCAATCAACAAATTATGATAAAATCGGATGAAATATTTTTGTTTCGGCTCTGAGAAATCAGATTACGGCATAATTGTGCATAATACTAGTGTTATTACCTTCGCCAATGCACTCAGAATGCACCATATTTTAGCTTATTGAGATACGGAGCTGAAATGAATGAAGGCACCGTTACCCTACTAAAACAATCAAGTTTTCTGAAGCGGGCAATTTCATTTTTTCCTTGCATTTTTATTTCTAGTTATATCTTTATTTCAAACGTATGCATTTCTAAGGGATTCTTCAAAGAACTTTTTTAAGTCTCTTCAACGGAAACACAGAAGCCTTTTCCTGTACTTAAGCCATGCATACAATATATTTAGGCTGTGTTTACAACCCAATAGAAGCTAGGTTTAATCAAATAAGGACAAGAAGAAATTTGATTTCCTCTTCGAACCTTTTGTCGATGTTACTATCTTTAAAGATGTATTTTTATTGAACGATCAGTATTGCTTTTACAACTCTCTATCAACTAGAAAAATCAAATGTCGAGTTTAAAGAAATCGTTAAGTATTTCGCTACCTTTAGAATTTCAGTTACTCGAAGTGGAAATCATTTTTCGTCAAAAAATTTTTTTTTGTAGATCCCAAGCAAAAGAATAATTCATCGTAAAATATATAGAAGGTGCGTTGATTTTTAATTGATTCCGGTAAACATGAGGATAAAGAGTACAAATGGTAAACTTTTGTTTTACTAATATACTTAGGATGCTTTCTAGCGATCATCATCAGCACAAATTAAATTTCGGATAATTACATAATTTACTGAAATTGAAAAGATAATAACGATTTCAGATAGATATAGTCTTCGATATCTGAATATTTTCCATATTTTGGGCAGAAAGCCTAATGTTTTTTCGAGCACACTTAAATAAATCGATTTTGTGGGACCAAAGATGATATTTTACCAGGTTTTAATCCAAACCGACCAAAATAGCAGTAATGCTCTATAGCTTACCAATCTCGTGTATTTTCAATTTTTATGTAAATATCCCCAAACTTCAGTATGGAGGGATAAATGATTCAGTTTAAAATTATGAAGAAATGAAGTCAGCAATATTTTACCGATTTTTTCTTATTAGAGGAGGGTGGCCCAAACTTCCCACTGTGGGCTAAGTCGCCATTCCAGCGTTTCTCAGCTATAGCGTGGGTGTTAGCTCTACCTAACCTAACCTAACAATTATCATAAAGGTTTCCGTTTGACAGAGTCAGTGCAGTTGAAATTATTTGTGTATCAGAGATTTAATTTTCTTCGAGTTTACTGAAGTGGCTCTAGGCATGTAAATATACTAGATATTTTATAACATTAGGTGCATTTGTTTCTTGAGAAGCTTTCGATTGAAAAAACCGATTTTGACTCATTCCTGAGTTTAGTGCGTAACAGAATGAAAAGTTTAAAAACCGTAGGGGTCATAAGTCAACACTTTTCAGGTCGTCCTTAGGTTGCTGTCAGAAAGAACGCGATATGCGAAGCCCCTTCTTTTCTCTTTCTAATGCGACACCTTTGGAAAAATAATATAAATGAACAATCAGCTGACCAGGATAGCAAGACGCGATCATACAAATGGAAATAAATTTGGATGATCTGCATGTTGTAACACACTACAAAACTTGTTTTTAATACATATGATTGACGGTAGTACAAATAGAGTATAATGAATCTAACTATGGCGGTTTAAGTTACTATTCTAATTTGTTTCTTTAGTAATTATTGATTATATTTTATTGTGAGCCGCACTCATTAATCAGTTAATTTGTACTTAAAATAACAAAACCATCTAACAGACAGGACTCCGAGTATTTTCATTCCGAGTAAGTTTTTCATTCATTTCGATCGAAATACTAATCGATTTTATTATTTTGTTCATATCACGGTTTGAATTATTTTACACGTATATCTTAACATATGATCAAAAAAGAACCGGAATTTTATTAAAAACGTGATTAATCCACCTAGCAGTGAGATGATACCTTTTTTTTTATCAATCCGCATGTGTTTTTTTGCATGGATATTCTTAGGTGTTTTAGTTCTCATGACATTATTTTAATTATCGTCGTTTCAAACGGCAAATTGAGATTTTAATCACTCATTACCCTGTAATTTCGAATCTGCAAATCGTATCGAATTTCAATCTTAACGTGTGACATTCGATTGAACATTCCATGAGATGTCGAAGTAAGTTCCACTTCAGAGTTTTTCGTCATTATTTATGGTACTTCCAGAGCTGGTATTGAGGAACTAGCATAACCCAAAATGATTCGAATGGCCATAAATTAATACGCCAAACAATTTACATCTTCTATATCGGTTTGAATTTTAAAAATTCATCATCTGTAATTCCAGAATCGGATAAAATTCACCAATTTTGTACCTTAAGTCCTTTAATTTGAATTTTTGTTTTTGAAGTTCGATTTGGCCTTTTTGAAAAAATGATTAACCTTTGAGAAACGATTCGAAACTGGATCCGGAGTTCTAACATCGGTGTAGCCGAAATCAGATAAATTCACCTGAGGAGTGTGTAGACATCTTTGAGAAATTGTAGTGCGAATTAAAATTTGGGGGTACATTCCGAATCCAAAAAGGAATACCGCTTAAACTGAAATAAATTTATTTGGTAATCGACTATCCAAATTTGCAAACCCGATAAACCTGATTAATTTATGTGAAATGGACATTTTTATACTAATCACCCTGTATCTCCTAAACCAGAAATCGGATCTGACTAATTTTTATAGGATTTTAAGACCTCTCATTTCAATCATAGATGATTCTTAGATTTCATTTGAATCTTAGATCGGTTTAGCCATCTACGAGAAAAATGAATTGCATTATTTTAATTTCTTTTCACATGTCATCCTGTGGTTCCGAAATCAGAAGTCGGATCCAAATTTGGAAGTATACTAGTTTTCATATGAATCTGAGTTTGTAGAAAACGGTTTAGCCATCTCCGAAAAAATTGAGTGAAATTATTTGTCACACACGCATTTGCTGATCTCGACGAACTGAGTCGTATGGTATATGGAAGTTATGTTCTTCCAGCTTTTATTGCTGTAAGTAGTTTAAATCAATATAATTATGGAATTACTTTCAACTCGAAAATGCTCATATCATCTGGTTTATAAATGCCATATTCGAACGATTATGTTGCCGAAAACGAACCGTGCTAAAATCGGTCCAAGGCAAATTGTCATGAAAAAGGATGCTGTACACAGTCTTTTGTGCACTTAGAAACAATTGTATGTCACAGTATAAAAATCGTGTTTTCCGTTGCTCCCAAGCATTTCTTTGTCATACAGTGCTCAAAACTTCTACTGCTGGAATAAGGGGAAAAGTCGTTTACACAAAAATATTGATATCTCCGTTAAAAATGGACGGATTTTAACAAACTATGGCTTGTTGGATAGCTATTACCGTGCGGAATCTAAGTCTAAAAACATATTCTGTTTTCAAGGTCAATTGTGACAGATACTGTTAAAAAACTGAAAATTTTGACATAAAACTCCGTATAACTCAAAAAGTAAACATCCTATCTCAAAACCATTCAATAGCGTTTGACGGGGAGACCTTTCATTTGCGACTAGTTTGATCAAAATCGGTCCAGCCATCTCTGAGATCTCGACCTCTTAGTTGACAACACACATACAGACACACACACATACACACACACACACAGACAGACATTTGCTCAGTTCGTCGAGCTGAATCGAAAAATTTTTCGAAAGTTTGAGCGAATTCTATACCTATTTTTTATATATATAAAAAAAGGTAAAAACGCAAAATTTCAATTTTTAATAAATTTCTTTATTTTCGCCTTCAAAGTACTCTCCTCCTGCGGCAATACATGCATGCCAACGCTTGATCCAATTTTCCATACAAGTTTTATAGGCCGTCGAAGGTATGGCCTTTAGTTCACGCAGCGAATTCTCTTTTATGGTCTCTATGGTCTCAAAACGCGTTCCCCGCAATAGCAATGTGAGTCTGGGGAAGAGGAAAAAGTCACACGGGGCCATATCTGGAGGATACGGTGCTTGGTTGATGATATTGGTTGAATTTTTGGCCAAAAACTGAGGCACAATTAACGCTGTGTGATCCGGCGCATTATCGTGGTGTAATCGTTTTTTTGGCACCAGCCGAGAAGCGACGCGTTTCAACCCCAAAACATCAGTTAAAAAGTGTTCGGCTGATCCATAAGAGATGCCCAACAACACAGCAATCTCTCTAATCGGTACAGAACGATTTTAAAACACGATTTACTTCGTCGATTCAATGTTTTCTTCAGTAAC
Source organism: Malaya genurostris (assembly GCF_030247185.1). Taxonomy (NCBI): domain Eukaryota; kingdom Metazoa; phylum Arthropoda; class Insecta; order Diptera; family Culicidae; genus Malaya; species Malaya genurostris. The sequence goes on along the minus strand of NC_080570.1, from coordinate 112,668,341 downwards.
AGATGTTGTTGGGCGGCCAGGGATCTCATCATGATCCAAGCTTGTACGACCACCTTTGAAGCGTTTATACCACTCGTATGCCTGTGTTTTGCTTAGACACGATTCACCAAAGGCCTTTTCTAACATTTTCAATGTTTCGGAACACTTAAATCCATTTGCAACACAAAATTTGATGCACGCACGTTGTTCTAAATTTTCATCCATTATTAAAATCGCCACACGAAAATTTTTCAACTTCTTTGTATAGACGCCGAACAAAAACTAATCGTACGATATGCGTCAAAATTTGACAGAATGTGTATAAAAGTGTTGCCAACGTTGAGAGAATAAAGGTTTACCGATTGGACAAGTGCGGGAATTTTAAAATGAAAATTCCGGTTTTTTTTTGATCATAGGTAAATATGTCATTTCGGAACTAGTCTTTCAATTTTATACGAAGTTAGTGAGAATCGATCAAACCATTTCAAAAATATTTTTTGCCCACTATTTTCCGGATCCAGTAAAGTCGAATTGAATTTACTTGTCCATCAATTAACAAGTCCAGAAAACATGAATAATTTATTGAACTAATCACACAGTCACTTTGCGAACTTTGCGGCCTCTATTCAAAAGTTGATACTCACAGCGATTACATAATTTCTCTATTTGAAAAACATAAATAATTCTGTAACTTAATAATTTTACTTCAAAACATTTTTTGTTCGAGAAAAGTACTTCATCAATACCCTCTGGTAAAACCAATCATCATACCTCCTGGCAACGATCAAAAGCTTAAAACCGTGGTTAAATAAATGATATTAGCAATACTACTTTATAAACATTCTGAATGAGCGAAAATGATCTTTGAAATAGCGAAGAATATAGGCAATGTGCTGCGCTTACTGTTCTTCTATATCACTGTTAACTACCGCGGTAAAGTACATTTTTCTATCGCACTAATGTACTTTTTTCTACAGCGGCAAAGTACATGTTTCTACCGTAGCGAGCTACATTTTTTGTGCTACAGTAGCGCGAACAAGGAGACAGTACAGTTTAGAAATATAGAATTACTACCTACCTCAAGCCGTGGTGATTTCGGCGGTATTTTTCAACTCGATACTTCTTCATATGCCTACTGTGATAGAATTTTAGTTTGGATGCAGCAGCGTGGTACAGTGCGAATAATAGAAAATATAAATGTAGGTTAACATACTACAGTAATAAAAAAGGTGAGGCAGTTTGCATCCCTGAATTGGTACCAATAAAGCAGCTGCACAGCGGCAGTAAACAACAGCAGGAATTCCATCTGTACCAGGAGAGAATAAGCTTTTCAGCTTTCTGGCAGCGCTAAGTGCCATATCAGGTGACACATGAAAGGTGTTTAAATCGGCTGCGTTATGCGGCACAGTCAGGAGCAGGGCAGGAAGTAAACACAGAGGCAAAGTGCTTTGCAAACAGTTCTCAAGCAATTACTGTAGAAGATGCTGTCACTTCTTCAAGGTGGACATTCGGAGATACACATTTGGCTCAAAACTGATTTAATTTGTAGACTATATTAGTTTTTTACTAAACAAACCGATTTGGCTATACTGGTTCCAAGTTCGCGGTTCCAAGTTCCAGAAGTACCGGAAATAGTGGTCAAAAACTCTAAAACGAGACTCACTCAATGTTCCCAGAGTTAGTTAGTTCGATAGTCTTATAGGTTACTGTTTAATTTCATCCGGGTCCGACTTCTTTTGTTCCAGATCTAAAGGGTAATTTGTGTTTTATCATTTAGTGCGACGATGCAAAATATAGAAAAATTGTTATCAATTTTATATAACGGGTTACAAATTGAAAATGTGTTGGAAGTTCATACGCAAAGAATGTTTCTTATTTTATTCAAGATTTAAGAAAAAATGGACAGAATCTTCTATTGATATTTTTGTTAATATAAGTAATATGAGAATGGCATCATTACACCACTAGGTGCATTAAAAGGGTTGTTTTTAATTTAGTTAATCGAAACTAAACTTTTACCATTGAATGTTACAAACTGTCAAAACACTTATCAAATCCTGGAACTAGAAACATAGCGTACAGATATTAAGTGAATCGAGCTTTGAACATCTGCAAATGTTATAAGGAAATGAACAGAATGATCAAAGAACCACCAGGAATCCGAAAATGCTATCAGTTTCCAATTATTAATTCTTGATTCTCGGAATGGAATGATAATAGCGTGATCAAGCACACAATCAAAATGTTGACGTGTTTTCACTATCACCTCTGTCACAGATATCCATGCGTAATGGCTATGAAAACATGCAATCAATAATTGATTGAAATAGCTTCCGGGGCACAGCTCTATAAACATGGTCGAACCTATGGATGTGGGAACTAGGTGACCGTAATCAAACTATTTCGATAGTCGTCAATAATTGATTATCTTTATTTCTATTATCGAATTATGCGCTTGGTTTATCGTTGGTGAGATTATGTAAACAGAACAATTGAAGAAGTTATGCTTAAGCGACACACATGAAATGACATGAATTGGTATGTTCGTTACCAAAAATCTCGGTGGTATCGAGCAAGCAATGTGATATGACTGATTATATGAGTCTGCCACTAGATATAGCAAGTTTTAGTGTTTCCCACAGTACTAAGCCGTGTTAAAAACTGTAAATTTAATACTCATATCTGCCATTATAAAATTCTACATATTTAATACATATTCGAAAGCATGCTATTCCATGTATCGGAAACGGTGCTTGCTTTAATTGGGAATGAATAATTTTCATGACTTCCAACAGACAAACTGTATCCTGCTGCAAAACAAACGCAAATATAACTTTCTATGCCTCATATAACTCTTTCAAAAGTTTTGTCTAGTTCTGAAATATTTTCCAGCTTCGCTCCGTTTGTATATATGTTCAGCAACTCAAATAGCGTGATATGTTTAATTTTCTTTGTCCGTTAGAACCATTCGTTAGATTCAGCTAGCTGTTTGTCTGTCGAGGGATACACATTCGTGGGACAGTCCCAAAGTCGTAATTATATGCTGTCGTGTCACAATCAAATGAATCTAATTAGGATCACTATTATTTCGTTCTAAAACCAGAGTGAATCTGTGCCATCTATGGAAAACTGGTCACTGAAAGTGTCAATGGCGATCTGTTTCGGTAGCTCTGTGATGAATACTGAGTTAGTGATGTTTCACCAACACGCACACATGACTACAAAATGAAAACAGAGCAGTTTCGCTTACTTAGGCTACGAAGTAAGCAAAACAAATTATTACAATCATTTCGTTAAATTTGATCAGTTTACAGACGTTGCATCCGATTTTTCCAAGGCGAGACCTACGATCTCTGTGAAGTAGGTCTAATAATTTGAAATTTAAGAAAATTACGATAACTACAGCGAAATGGGATCGATGCGACCACCTACAAAACCAATAGTCCAATTAATTTTCAATTTCCTGTTCGGACTTAAAACGGATTACAGATATTTATTTTATCAATGATATCTTTATGATGAATAATTTATTTATAATTCTGCATCTATAAGAGTTCATTTTTGTTATTTCTAGATGGTTTATATTTTTACTCAAAACCTAAAAAGTGATCTCGTTAAAAATTCATCAAACTACAACATTAGATAATTTTGGCGAGCAAAGATGTTGTTTTGTTCCCGCAATGCCAGTCGATTTTCCGAATATACTGATGTTATTGGACAAAGCAACAATGGATAGAGTGATGTGCTCCGTCCTACTATCTGGGACGTACTTGAGTCCCTCGAATTTCAGAGAGGACTACGACGAAGTGATGGACTCTCTTATCTCTTGTTTAATATTGCTTTCTCATTCGAAGAGCGAGGATCAACACAAGTGGTGCAATTTTTTTGGAAATTCGTACAGTTCTTTGGCTTCGCTGACGACGTTTATATTGCGACACGTTACTTTGAGAAGATGGAAACATACATCGGACTGAAAGCCGAAGCTAGGCAAATCGGACTTTCTATAGAATACAATGCGGCAATGCGATAACCGACGAAGCTTTGAGTGGAATAAACTTGACATTTTCAATTGACCTTCAAAAACATATTCTTAGGTTCCAAAATACATGCAAAAGACGAAACAGTTTGTGAGTAAGTGGGTAAATCGTTTTAAAGAGGTGAAAATATCGACGAAGGCAGTTTGGGTCATTTTCAGACCTTTCGGGTGCGAGCACAGAAAAACTGCTTCGAAGCGTACGCGATACTCATTTTGGAAAAATGCTGAGGTCGAATTGCCCTCTGTGTTAAACATAATAATCACACCATTCCACTTTACTGATCACGAGTAATCGTGTCCACGCTCTTATGTAACAGACTGTACTACTATTTTCCGTTCAAAATTTCAGATGTGTAATTTTCTAACTTTGAAATTTTTGGCTAGATAGTACTACCCACCGTCAGTGTTGGGAAAATCATGATCAGAAATAGTTAATCTCATTATCACTTGTAAAAACTGAGCTCAAGAAATTTCGAGATTTTCATTCGTGAAACAAGTACCCACAAAACTCTGAGCCTCGAAGTTCACAAGTGATTTTTTGTGTCAGAGAAACTTGACGAATTTTCACTCACACAAATATCGCTTAAGAGATAATCGAAAGGGCGAAGAGTCTCCGATGATATTTCGATACTGAATTTCCACTACGCATCAGAATACGGTGTGATTCGAGCAAGATTGGATTACTATGTTTTGATCAATAGAAAAATCTGTGCTGAACAAATTCGCTACTGAGAAATAATGACTGCGATATTTTTCGATGCACGTAGGGTGATCAATATGAACAACAATATTTTTGACACATTCCAAATAGTGATTATAGCGACGAACGGCTGTTTTAGTTCCAGCTGGTTGATTACACTGCACTATTTACATTAAACCAAATAAGACGCTATTTAGCCTAAATTTGATTTATAGAAGCAACAGGAGCGCAGCATTTTGCATGTCTCGAACACACAGCAGGCGCAGCGTTTGAATAGCGCGTTTGAATTGGGGTAGCGTTAGCCTGCGCTCTTGTTACTTCTTCGTATGGTATTTTCGGCTCGAAAATCATAACAGATATAGTCAATGTGCGGTTGTTTTGTCAAATTTTATCGAGGAGAATGTTTGCTAGTGAGCCTTTCACGACTGATTTTTTACCATGTGATATCAGTTTTCGAGAGAATCGCGTTTGCAAAAAGTCAGTGCTGAGCCTTTTTCAGTGAGTTTTCTGATCGTTGATTTTGTTGTCTGAATTCAGTTGCTGTGTTCAAATTTAATCCGCAACCTTATAGTAGCTTTTAAACAAGCCTAAGTTTATTGTAATCGGTTCACACATTTCACTAGGGGCTCTGATCAAAAGTAGGTGTTACTAGCGATCCTAAATCCTTTGTATGGAGAAAGCCTACTTCTAGATTCGACTCAAAACTGTTTTAATTCGTAGGCTATATTGATTACTTACTAAACGAACCAACCTCCGTTATACCGGTTCCCAGTTCCCGGTTCCGGAAGTACCGGAAATAGTGGTCACAAACTTCAAAACAAAACTCACTCATTTCCTTAGAGATGGTTTGATCGATTTCAACAAACTTAGGTCATATAGACTCATAGGATGCTGTTGAAATTCATCCGGATCCGACTTCCGGTTCTGGAACTATAGGGTAAAATTACAAATCATCATTCAGTGCGACGATGCAAAATTATGAAAAATTCGTATTAATTTTACATAACTGTTCATAAATTAAAAAGGTTATGCTAGTTTATACCTAAAGAAAATTTTTAATTTTATTCAAGTTTGAAAATAAAATTCCTAATAGAATTTTATAGTGATCTGTTTTAGTAATATGAGAAAGACATTACACCACTAGGTGAACTAAAATCGGTTTTTTCTTAAATTTATGGATACACGTTTGACAATAATCAAAAAGTTTAAAAGCAGAGACAGAACGGGTCTCTGGAACCACCAGAATGACGCGAAGGTGAAGCAAATATTCCATAAGAGACCAGATCCTGATTGCGGAAGAGACCACATAGATGAATAAAAATGTCTCCAGTGTTGGTGATTGCCGAAAATATGACAGAAGCTGCTCGATATTTATCAATATTGTATGCAACATTTTCAATCCGGTAGAAGATGCTACAAGAACTCGAGTCTCTCAATGCATGAACCGCGAGAGAATTTTTTTACATTTCTTCGCTCCACTTCATACTCTGAGTATTTCACGGCCCTTAAAAAATTACAGTCTGATAATGATTGGTGTGGTGTGGAATTTACCAAGAGAGAATCGCAAGTTGACAATTATCGCAGAGAATCGAATCGATGATTCGACTTGATGATTCTCATACTAGGTTGCAATGTTTCAAAACCCTTGTGTGGAGCATTCGCATATATTTTAATAGACACAACTTATACAAAGGTTATATGCACATAGTTAGAATAAGCGGCAATAGTAAAATGATTCTATCGCAATTATCCATTGCCCATACAGAATCGGATCGCGAAACGAGAATAAGCGACAGTTTGTTGCTTCAGAGAGGATCCCTACAGCAGCAAGCTAACCTTTGATTCTCAGACAGGTCATCGAGAGAAATTCGCTTTCGCACTGGTGTCCATTCTTTGTTCAATGTCTCTCTTTGGTGGCACTGATTGAATCGTGTAAAGAGTTGCTAGAGAGCGTTCTTTGATACGATACTATCGTGAATACTTTCAAGCACCGACAAGAAATGAAGTCGTTCAAGGCGAAAACTATAACTTATTGATAAACAGAATGTGACGGCTAAAACTCGGGCTCACAAGTTGAATCGCGAATATTTGACGAACTATACCTGCGTGATAATAGACGATGAAACTTATATGCTGGAAGACTTCAATCAGCTTCCTGGAAGGTTTTTTTTATACTGCCACGCAACGGAATGGCGTAGAGGAGCATTTCTGACCGACGAAAATAGCGAGCAAGACAAAGCTCGATAGCTACCTGAACGGTGAACATAGAAAAATACCGTGAAGAATGCCTAAAGAAGCGATTGTTACCATGCCTACGGAACCATGACGCTCCCTTGCTATTCTGGCCTGATTTGGCAGCGTGTCACTACACCAAAGATGTCTTAGGATGGTATAAAGCGAATGGAGTCCATATTGTTCAAGAGGCGAATCCACGTGATTGCCCGGAGATGCGACCTTTCGAACAGTATTGAGCTCTCGTGAAGAGAGAACTCTCTTAATATTTTTTTTATTCAATAATATAATAAATTTTAGGCACACTGCTTAAGGTCTAAGATGCCAAAGGTATTTTATAATCTTAATTAACGACTAACTGATATTATAATATGATAAAATAATGTCGTATCGGGGTCTCGTATTCTCGAAAATCCAGCTTCGGCAGTGGTCGGCGAATTGAATATTGCATGAGTCTTCCAGATGGCGTTGGTAAATATCTATGTTGGCCGCATCCTTCGGTCCGTGTGGGTCCGTGGGAAACACCCCTAGGCTACGAAGACCCGGCGGGTGGCCTGCATGTTGGTCATCGACGAACTCTCTCAATATGAACAATAAGCTATAACTATAGAAAAATTTCGAAAATTATGGACAAAAGCAGCTACATCAGTTGCAGAGAAGTCGGCACAGTAAACTCAAAAGTTCGTAGTTTCTTCATGCAGCCTTATTAAGTTACTGTAATTAGTGTTAAGATGCACTAATAATGCACAGTCAAATGAATAAAAAAAGGTTCTTGTATCGAACTATCAGCAAATTCGTTTTAGAAAATATGAAATTTTATCTGTGCAGATTTTTTCGCAAAACAGCCTTAATTTCCAATTTTCTCGCAAAAATGTCCAATTACCGAATTTCAATAAATTGTATAATCAATAACGTAAAACAGGAAAATGTGAAAACGCAACAAAATGCTTAAACTTCCATTTTATATGTGTTGTTGGTTACTATATCTGCCTCGGGTTTCAGTTTTTAGTTTTCTACCTATCGAAAGTGATGATCGTAAATTATATCACAAAGCTAGGAGAATTAAAACAGGTATTGTGACAGAATTCGGTAACACAACTTGTGAGCAACAGATCGTTCGGTGAAACGAAAGATTGGAAGTTTTCATGGACGGGCACAGTGTGATGGGTAAGTTGATGCCTTTCTCGCAGCCGGTCTGAGTTCGATTCCCAACAATGCACATGGAGTTAGAAAGTTTTAAGATTGGAACCTCGCTAATCAAAACAGAAAAAAAACTTGATAGATTTCTGTTAGATAAATTGAACTTCACCGAATGATTCATTCCATCTTATGTTTACCAAAAATTTGTATTAAAGAAATAATTAAACAGTGAAATCGAATCTAGGTGTGATTGTTTCGGTTAAATAATCTTCTCAGCCAAAACACCTCATTGCGGCAATGGAGCAGCTGGGTAAACGATACACTCGTTTTATCCGATTTCATAAACAATTGAAATGATTAGAAAATTTGATGCTTGGATTTTGGCAATTTTCATTCATTTCAAAAGTATCTGTACCATTTCGTTTATTTCGCGTTCTAGCTCCATTTTCGTCATCCAAACTGGGCTTTTCACTGAAATCAATTTCAATTTGCCTGCTTAGTTTTCTCGTTTCGTCTAACCGGAACGAATTCCGAGAAGAGCACTAGAGGAAACAGCTGCTCGTTAGCAGTTTCAAATCCAATTTTTCATACCTACAATGCTTATCCTGCGAACGTAACGAGAATCCGGAGCGGAATTTTCCCACGACAACACTTCCTCGATCAAACAGACCCCCATCGAAACCCGCCCATTGCTAGTAACGGTCTGATTATTACCAGCGCTGTGTGTTTTTCATTTAGCGACGGTCCTATTTTCCTCTGCCTTTCCTTTGGCTGGCCTCATAATTTTAACCATTTCCTGTGACATCGCGTGGCTTTCCATTCTCAACGTTTCCATCCCCAAGCCCTCCGATCGTGTGACACCGCAGTTTATTTTGAGGTCAATTAAGCGCATCAGTCTTCCGAATGTCCGCTTCGGTTGGCAATTTCCCATAAATCAATATTAGCACCTCGTGTCCTGCCGTGCACTGATCCCATTACCGAGGCAAAACGGTGTGCCAGTAGCAGGTAGGCAGCTCTCCGAGCCTGTTCAAGCGTACCGAGTTCCGCACACCAATAATGAATGAACTAGAGCAAGAGGAAAAATTCCCACCGGCGTGACCCTGGCAGTGTGGTGGAAATTTTCTCAGAATCGACTAGCTTTGCGAAAACAAATCTGAATCGTAACAATTTCATCATTTCATCAACAAATCCGAACTGTTTTGATTATCACAGAAGCAAGACTGGTCATCGAAATCCGGGGGAGGGAGCCTTATTGGCATCACAACAGTCGTAAAAATATACTAAAATAGTAAAACATTTCTTCGAAAAGTTGAAAAGTAAAAACAACCTAATGACCGGTAAACAACAGTCACCGTAGCCTAAATCCGAGGACGGATTCACGACGTATTTCTCCGAAAAACTATTAATACTCATGCTGGTTATCCTTCCCACCTCGACAAAGTCACACACAGAGGTATCATTTATTCATGAGCGGCAAGGACGAGCCTGTGACTGCCCTTCGGTTCGGATGTGATGATGCTCTGTGTAGAAAAATGTCCGTCCAACCGACCGACCGACCGACCGACCGACTGAAGAAGGTGCGCGGCCTCGCTCGCTCGGTGGATGGTGGCAAGATGAAAGGTTCACAGTGGAGCTCAATCAATTCCGATGATCACTTCAGTAGTCATGTTGCGTCAAGTTGCTTTTTTTCTCTTTGCTATTGACAACCGGATGACTTAATATCAGAGCCCGGGAAGTGAGTGTGGAGTGAAATGTTACTTTTGTGTTTCAACCCCTTGAACGGCTCGGTCCGTTCCGTTAGTCCTTTTGATATCGTTAACTGTCCCTCAATTCTCACCGACGGGATTCAATGAGTGAAAAGATCAAAACTAAGGATGATTGCTCTAGAAAGTGGAGCCATAGATTGGCACTATTGTCTTTTGTTTGCTTTCCCATTTTCCATCTTCATATTTATTTCAGATGATAAGCAGAACCCGATGAGCGTGAGGAAACTGTTTATCACTCTATCACCCGAATGTAGCCACTGTAACGGTGAACTGTACGAGAGGGTTTCGGGATCCATCGCACAGAGCCACCAGCCTTTTTTTTTCGAGGGCCTTCCATGTCTAATCTCTGTGTAACGACTGTGAATCCTGGCTACTGTCGGTGTAGGTGCTGAACCTTCAAGATGAGCTTTGAATATCAATCTCGTCGTTATTCTGTCATCCTGCGAGGGGATGATGATGATGCCGTGGTGGTAGAATTGCTCATAAATGGGAGGTGGTGCAATTTTCCGACACGTTGCATGCACGTTGGGAGACTCTGGATGTTGCTAAAAATAGAGCAGCTGGGTCATAATCTGATGATTTAAAATGTTCCTAGTTTAAGAGGATTTTGTCGTACAGTTATTATGATGTAGGGGTGTAAATCCGTTAGGTTATCTGCTGTTAGTGGTTTGCATCGGGAACACTTGGTTTTCGTTGGAATTTGGCTCGTCGTCGACTGTTGGGTAAATTTACACCACTGCTGTAAACGAATTTAAAATCAAACTTTAATAAAGTTGACGTTTGCTAGTCGTCACACAGGCAGAATGAGTGAACTTCGGAAAAAAATGGCACGAGTTGACGAACTAGAATCATGCCAAATACAGACAAGAAATTGCTATATCATTTGTCACGGTTAGACGAAAACAACGACAGAAAAAGACCGGAGCAAACAGCAAAATCTGAGTTCCGCTTTACAGCAAAGCGCTCGCCTAGAGTCAGCATTGAGTGGTTTTTGTTTATTGCTTCAAACATTCACTAAAGATAAAGGACATACTTTGTGGGAGATTCAGTCGCGGTATGATTTATGTTTGTTTTCATATTGAATGATAGCCATTCAAATTCGAATGTCTGCGTTCAGTTATTTTTGTGGTGCTTCAATGTACTTGATGTCAACCGAAGAAAAAACTCGATAACTCTGTCACATCGAAACAGTTTTCAAGTTCGAAAAAATATCCTGATATCGAGCACTTTCATTGGAAATGAAGCAGAGAAAACAATCCACAGAATATTAAAACAAACGAACACATATACACACCAAGACATAATTCCTTTATTCGGTCATATTTTTGACGGGAACTTAGGGAATTAATAGAAATAACCGATATTATGGTACATCAGTTTTATTTTACAATAATTATGCAAAATTTTACCGGACGATCAGTTTGAAAATCTCGTTAGATAACACATCGTTATATGTATTTTTCAACATTTAAAAAAATACGCATCGAATATTTTTGAGTTCCAAACCGTAGAGGGTAGTGTCAGAGAAGTAACTGGAGTTCGTGAATATGAACAAAACTGATATGCTCCTTTCACACCTCAGAATACCAATAACATTGAACGACACATAAAAGTTTGTTTTTACTTTCTCAGTAGTGAAAATTAATATAGTTTCTAGCTCAGTTTATTTAATTGAATTCAAATCAGCAAGCGACTACCAGCTGTCACGTCGGGATCCTGAGATAAGGTCGTATATGTTTTTAACAAACGGTATGTCCAGACTTCATACTACGAATATGTTTACTACCCAAGTAGCACTTGACAATGTGACAATGAAGTCAAAATAATGTTACGAATTCACATCTCATAATACTAAGCTACAATTAGGTTCGACGTAATTTTTCGGTAACCTAACTTTCACGACATGTTCGCATTAAAAGTTTTTGGTCGCCAAATGGTCAGTGGAACAAAATTTGGTAATGAAAATGTGACACACTACGAGACAAAGTTAAGTAATGATTTCATATCGGTTACTGTATTCGTTGTGATTCCACAAAGAAAACTAAACTCAGTGTCGATTGAAAGTTTCCGTAAATTTTCCCGAGCAAAAATATTGAATCAATAAGTAGAGAAAAATCTATCAACTTAAAAACTTGTAGTAGGAAATGTTAGAGACAAGGGGCAGATCACTTTAAATATACACATTTATTTTGGTACATTGTTCTACTAATAAATTATCCATGCCAAGTAAAATTTCATTAGCTCTTTGTAAAATGCTTTCAATTCTGAAAAGAACCGAAGGTTACCATATCTCCAACTTTCAACACAGTGGACAATTATTTCCACGAGAAAAATTCCGAACAAATCGGTTTCCTCTCGCTTGGCGAACGGCGCACAAAGTAAATCTACCACATGCTTGTGTGCCCTCCCCTACAGCGCTAACGTGTCGCACCGAGTCGTGGCACCCATGAAGTTGGACGTCGTATGGATTGGTGGCGACACTTGAAAATCAATTTTATAAAATCAAATTAATGTACATGCGAAAATCCAATTAACTATTGTCTTGATTCCATGTAGACACTGAAAATGGTTTGGAACTAAATGATTTGATCGTAATTGCGGTTTATCATTTATGGCCCCTAGAACTGTCGATTTGTATACGTATTCTCTCCGTTGTGTTCACACTTTGATGAATTTTCCGCACTTGTTTGAAGCGAAAGCCGCACTGCGAACGAAGCGAACAATGAACATAATAGATCAAAAATTCAAAAGAGCGGTTCTAACGGCTACAAAAATACCAACGTAGAGAATTTTAAGGTTGATTACTTCATATCAGATTTTCATTTTTCGGGCTGATTTAATGTATTTTTCCTATAACTCAAACGCGAAAGACCAGCAGCTGAAAGGTGTAATCACGGGATTCATTTCAGGCTTCCAGAAGATAGTATTTTCTCTAATATTGATATACCGTTTGCTGACTTTATTTGCATTCGTTTTTTGCGAACTTCGCACAGCAAAAAGTTCACGCAGCTAATCAAACTATTCTAGATTTGCACTTAAATGAAGATTTTTACCTTTGATTTACAAGGAAAGTAATTTTAATACTTCTTTAGATAACATTTAGAGCAATTAGAACGGCTGATTTTGTATAATGTTCCCCATCGTTGTCAACTTTTCGTTTTCTTTTTCTCCAATGCAAACGACCAGAAGCTAGATGACGCAATCGCTCTTGTTTGAAGCGAAACTAACACTGCGAATGTCCAACCATCAGATATGCTCATAGAAGAACTAGTGGTGTTTTCTGTGTTTTGGCTGGATGAACGGAACCTCATATTCGCCACTGACTGAAACACTTGTTGAATAATGCCGGCTGTAGTTCCACGGTCTTGGCGTAGATGGCAGCCTGCGCACTCGGTGTGTCTCATTTCATGGATTATCGTAGACTGAAGCCAGCAAACATGCAACAGGGTCCATTTAAAATTTCGGTTTATTTTAATGTATCGTGTTTGGACCCAGTTTTTCACTATTTAAACAATGTTTTCGTAATAAACGTGGTATAAAAACAATCTTACATCTTTTTCCATTCGTTTCGTGCAAGATTTAGAGAATATATTCAAACAGGGAAAAAGTTAACAAGAAAACAAATCTGGAGTAATTTCGTTACACTTTTGTGTTGTGAAATGCACCCTGGTGAGCATAATGAAGAAAGACGCATTCCTACGTCAAAATGCTCTAAAATGGTATACTAAAGACTGTCCCAGAAAGTATGGACGCAACCAAAAACCGCTGCCATTTTGCAAGGGTTCAGAATCTGTCAATTTTTATGACCGCGTTCTGTTGTTTCACTCTTCTCTAATTACTTGTGCAGTTGTTTATTCGTTTTCATTAGTTTGTTTCGAAATGCGTGGACTTTCAGCAGAACAACGTCGAAAATTTGTGTACAAATGGTGCACAGAACGCGGACTGTCACTGAGAAAGACAGCAAAAATTGAAGGAGTAAGTGAAAAAGCCGTGCAAACTGCAATCAGGAAGTTCGGTGAGGATAACACCTTTGAGGATAAACCGAAAACGGGTCGAAAAAAGGTCCTGCTAACCCTCAGTTGGATAAACGTATACTGAAGGCGTTCGAGCAAAGGAAGGAGGTTTCAGTTCGGGATATGGCCAAAAAAGTGGGCACTTCGAAGTCAAATGTTCTTCGTGTTAAAGAACGTTTGAATCTTCGAACCTATGAGAAGCAGAAACAACCAAAACGTAGTCCGAAACAAGAAGCATCGATTTACATGGGTCTTCCTCAGGGCTCATGCTTAAGCCCCCTTTTATACAACTTTTACGTAAACAACATTGATGAATGTATCAACACATCTTGCACGCTAAGACAACTTGCCGACGACAGCGTTGTGTCCATTATAGGACCCAAAGCTGCCGATCTCCAAGGACCATTACAAGATACCCTCGACAACTTGTCGACATGGGCTCTTCAAATGGGTATCGAGTTCTCTACGGAGAAAACTGAGCTGGTCGTATTTTCAAGAAAGCGAGAACCAGCACAACTACAGCTTCAACTAGGGGGTGGAACCATAGCTCAGGTCTTCACATTTAAACATCTCGGGGTCTGGTTCGACTCCAAAGGCACCTGGGGATGTCACATTAGATATCTGAAACAAAAATGCCAGCAGAGAATCAATTTTCTTCGCACAATAACCGGAACTTGGTGGGGTGCAAACCCAGGAGACCTGATCAGGCTGTACCAAACAACGATATTGTCCGTAATGGAATATGGATGCTTCTGCTTCCGATCTGCCGCGAACACCCATTTCATTAAACTGGAAAGAATTCAGTATCGTTGTTTGCGTATTGCCTTAGGTTGCATGCAGTCGACTCATACGATGAGTCTCGAAGTGCTCGCGGGCGTCTTACCGTTGAAAAACCGATTCTGGGATCTCTCATATCGATTGCTAATCCGATGCGATATCTTAAATCCGATGGTGATTGAAAACTTCGAAAGGCTTGTCGAGCTCAATTCTCAGACCCGTTTTATGTCCTTGTATTTTGATTACATGGCTCAGAATATTAATCCTTCTTCGTTTGTTTCCAACCGTGCTCATTTCTTGGATACTACTAATTCTACTGTGTTTTTCGACACATCCATGAGAGAAGAAATTCGTGGAATTCCGGACCACGTGCGCCCTCAAGTGGCCCCAAATATTTTTTATAATAAATTTAGAACAGTCAACTGTGAAAAGATGTTTTACACTGACGGATCAAACATCAACAGGTCCACAGGCTTCAGAATCTTCAATCAGAACATCACCGCTTCGTACAAACTCAGTGATCCGGCTTCAGTCTACGTCGCAGAATTAGCTGCTATTCAGTACACCCTCGAGATCATTGAAACCTTGCCCAAAGACCATTACTTCATTGTCACGGACAGTCTAAGCTCAATAGAAGCTCTCCGGGCAATGAAGTCAGGAAAGTATCCCCCATATTTCCTGGGGAAAATACGGGAACATTTGAGAACTTTATCTGAACGGTCTTATTTAATATCGTTAGTCTGGGTCCCTTCGCATTGTTCCATTCCGGGCAATGAAAAGGCAGACTCATTGGCTAAGGTGGGCGCATTAGAAGGTGATATTTATGAAAGACCAATCTGCTTCAATGAATTTTTCAGTATCTCTCGTCAGAAAACTCTCGAAAGTTGGCAAACTTCATGGAGCAATGGCGAACTGGGACGATGGCTGCATTCCATTATCCCTAGGGTATCGACGAAACCTTGGTTCAGGGGGATGAACGTGAGTCGTGACTTCATTCGTGTGATGTCTCGGCTCATGTCAAACCATTACACCTTCAACGCGCACCTCCGGCGTATTGGAATCGTGGAGAGCGGTCTCTGCGCTTGTGGTGACGGTTATCAGGACATCGAGCATGTCGTATGGACGTGTACGGAGTATCGTGACGCCAGGTCTTTATTAAAGGACTCCCTAAGGGCCCGAGGTAGACCACCTGAAGTTCCGGTCCGAGATGTGTTGGCTAGTCGGGATATCTCTTATATGCTTCTTATATACCAGTACCTCAAACACATTAATATCCAAGTGTAATCTGTTATACCTCGCTCAGAAAGTATAATCTCCACCTACAGGTTCGACACTAACATCCGCTCGATTCTCTCGATCACCGTCCCTGTCCACCATCTTCATTGGAACTAACAAGATCTTTTTTTGTCACTAACTTTTCGTTCCCCCCTTCCATGTCTCTTCACCATCTCGATGGCAACTAATTAGATCTCTGTAGTTTTCAGACATTTTGTTTCCATACCCCCTATTTACCTCGGTTTTCACAATATTTACTTTTTTTATTTTTTCATCTCTTCGTAACATCACCATCACCGCCTACGGTCCTACGCTCCAGACGATGACCAGCATGCGGGCCACCCTCCGGGCCTTCGTAGCCTGGGGGTGTTTCCCGCGGACCCACACGAACCGAAAGGAAGCGGCCATATATAGCACCATTTGGAATTCATGCAATATTCAATTCACCGACACCTGCCGAATACCAGCTAAAAGCTTTTTTCAAAAATTCTAGACGACATAATATAATGATACTATTCTAGTTTTAAGTTAGTCGTTAATTAAGATTAGGAAATACCCTTGGCATCTTAGAGCTTAAGCAGTGTGCCTGAAAATATATATTATACTATTGAAAAAAAAAAAAAAAAAGAAGCATCGATCAGGCCGAGGGTTCGAAAGCTGTAAAATACGATTCTTGCTGGAAATTTGAATTGCATAATCATGGACGACGAAACCTACGTGAAACTCGATTACAAATCCTTGCCGGGACCACAATATAATACGGTGCGAGAAGGGCAAGTGTTAAACCAGTCCGAGACATCGATTGAAGTCGAAATATTTGGTAAGAAAACTATGGTCTGGCAAGCAATTTGTAGCTGCGGTAAGATTTCGAAACCCTTCATTACCACTGCTTCAATAAACAGCAAAATATACATCAAGGAATGTTTGTAAAAACGACTTCTACTCATGATTCGAAGCCACAAGGATCCTGTTGTCTTCTGGCCAGATCTTGCTTCTTGCCACTACTCGAAATCAACGGTAAAATGGTATACTACCAAAAATGTCACTTTCGTCCCAAAAGACATGAATCCACCAAATTGCCTACAACTTCGACCAATTGAGGAAATTTGGGCATTAACGAAGGCACATCTTAGGAAACATGTCTCGGCAGCCGAAACCATTCAACAGTTCGAAAAAGATTGGAAAAAAGTGTCAAAACTTGTCGCCAAGAAGTCTGTACGGAATTTGATGAGGAACGTTCGCAAGAAGGTGCGTCAGTTAGTCTACAATGGCTAAGTAGCAAATGTTGAGAATAATATTCTGTTGTTGTGGTCTAGTATTATCAGTATATCGAATAAAATTTGAATATCCAACACTTGTGAATTATTTACAGCGAAGTCAAAGTGCGTCCATACTTTCTGGGATAGTCTTAAATAAATTCATAAATTTTCAAATTTCGAACTATTACTCTAGATGTACTGAGGAATTTAACAACATTAATAAAGTATTTGAATAATATAAAATTTTGTTTTGGGTTTTGCCACCTTTGCATCATTGTGCGTTATCGCGAGTGCGGAAACGGCAAGCAAGCGTAATGAGTTTTCCTCATTGTTTCCAAACGTTCGAGAAAACTAAATTTTTGAGTTATTTATAGTTATCTCACACTGTAGAAAATTTAATCATAAATTACTGAGCATATTTCTGATAGCATGGAGGAAGGATTATTTTGTTGCGTTTAGAGCAACTCGCGATATTTACGACTAGCTTCTACCGGTTCTTCCACATGGCGAATCGGTAGAAGTTAGTCGGCACCCCATACTAAAGTAAGATGTATTCACGTCAAAAGAGCAGTCCAAACATCAGTAAAGATGCTGAATTTGAATCTCGAAACTAAATTTAGCTCCGAAAACTAGTTCTATACAATCCAATTTCAGAATTCAGTTCCAGTATGCAGTCTCTGAATTCTGAAACTGAATTTTGAAACTAAATTTTAAAGCTTAATTCTAAACCTGAAATCAAGTTCAGAATTCGAGTGGACCAGAACAGATTTGGAATTCAGTTTTAGAATTCAGTTCTAGAGATCAATCCAAAATTCAGTTCCAGAAACTACATCCAGTATTCAGTAGCTGAATGCAATTTGCGTCCAATTGAGAGCACGATCTGAGCGTTCGACGCTTTATACCAGGTTTCTTGTTACTGATGTTGGAACCTCGCCACGACATCCAGTTCCGTCTAACGCACTAGAAGAAACAAACGATTTTTGATCAAAGTTTACCTTTTGTACTCGTCCAGTAGAAGACAGGGACTCAAATAACTTGAGTCATATGTGCCTGACTACCTCAAAACCGTCACCCGGGTGCGAGAAACGAAATCAAACTTGATGAGTTTTTCTCATTGTTTCCAAAACTTAGAAAACTTTCATTTAAGAGTTATCCCGGGTAGGTGTGAAAATCAAACAAAGTTCAAAATAAAAACAAATTTTACCATCATATCTTGTATTGATGTTTCTGTGCTGTCATAGCGATAGTTGATATTTTCCTGATTTTTCATCAAAGGAATGAAAAAATTGTACAATACCTTTTTTTTTTTTAATTGTACAATACCTGTTTAGCTTCAAAATTAGTTATTATATCTTATTTCGTTGTTGATGAGTTACTAAAATTTTATTACGTAAATTGATCCAGTAGTTCTACATTCAAATGAACTACAATTGAATAAACTGCATCAGAATCAGATAAGAGAAATACTTATGTTCGTACTCTATTCTGAATATAAAATAACTGAAAAATTTGTTTTCTATAAATATATTGTTCTTGGTTTGATATTACAATGACAGAATTTTATATTTTGTTGCTATTTTTTCATGCAGGTTTTGTTATGATTTTTGATATTTGAACTCTTATTTCAAACTAAATAATGTTATTTTTTCTACCATTGAGATGTTCGATTTTAATAATAAAATTTGCTATTGGTTTGCCAACCCCTTCTATCCGGGATCCAATGTTTGTGCGTATGATACAAAACCGTGTTTACTTTTCTTTGCGTTTCGTCTTAGACTCGCCAGTGCAGAGCAGTTCATCGGCCAGTATAACTTTTCGTTTGGCTTGTTAGTGTAGACGTGGCACTTCGGCAAAATAAAGTATTTTGCAAGTAGCATTAACTTTTCGTCTGCTTGAACTGCTCTGCACTGATGAGTCGAAGACGAAACGCGAAGACAAGTAATTAGAAAATTGTGGTTTTGAAGTTGATTATGGTTTTTGTCACACTGTTGAAAATTTAATCACAAATTCCGGATCATATTTCCGATAGCTTGTAGAAAAAATTATGTTGTAGGGTCAAGTACAACAAGCGATTTTCACGATTGAGATCTACCTATTCTTGTACAGAGTAAATTTTAGGAAGACGCCCCATAGTAAAATAAGTATTTACGACAAAAAAAAGTAAGATGAAAAAAAATTGGTAGCTAGTTTTGTATGGAGACCTATATACAAAAAATATATACAAGAAAAAAGACTCGTAATCGATTGATAACAGTTCGGCTGAAAAGTTCGTATCGTTTAATAGAAACACACATTTTTTTTGCCAAAATTCGTTTTTATTATTCAACATAATTGCCATCAGAGGCGATACAGCGATTATAGCGATCTTCCAACTTTTCGATACCATTTTTGTAGTACGATTTGTTCTTTGCCTCAAAATAGGCCTCAGTTTCAGCGATTACCTTTTCATTGCTTCTTAATTTTTTACCAGCGAGCATTCTCTTGAGGTCTGAGAACAGGAAAAAGTCACTGGGGGCCAAATCTGGAGAATACGGTTGATGAGGGAGCAATTCGAAGCCCAATTTGTTCCATTTCAGCATAGTTTTCATCGTCTTGAGAAACGGTACATTGTCTTGATGAAACAAAACTTTTTTCTTCTTCAAATGAGGCCGTTTTTATGAAATTTCGTCCTTCAAACGCTCTAATAACGCTATATAATAGTCACTGTTGATGGTTTTTCCCTTTTCAAGGTAGTCGATGAAAATTATACCATGCGAATCCCAAAATACAGACGCCATAACCTTACCGGACGATTGTTTAGTCTTTCCACGCTTTGGGTTCGGTTCATCGCGTGCAGTCCACTCAGCTGACTGTCGATTGGACTCCGGAGTGAAGTGATGGAGCCATGTTTCGTCCATTGTTATATATCGACGAAAAAAATCGGCTTTATTTCGATATAACAGCTCCAAACACTGCTCAGAATCATCAATTCGGTGTTGTTTTTGATCGATTGTGAGCTCACGCGGCACCCATTTTGCACAAAGCTTTCTCATATCCAAATATTCGTGAATAATATGTCCAACACGTTCCTTTGATATCTTTAGGGTGTCAGCTATCTCGATCAACTTCACTTTACGGTCATTGAAAATCATTTTGTGGATTTTTTCACGTTTTCATCGGTAACAGCCTCTTTTGGAAGTCCACTGCGTTCATCGTCTTCGGTGCTCATATGACCAGTACGAAATCTTGCAAACCACTTACGAATTGTTGCTTCGCCCGGTGCAGAGTCTGGATAACACTCATCAAGCCATTTTTTGGTATCGGCGGCACTTTTTTTTATCAAAAAGTAGTGTTTCATCAACACACGAAATTCCTTTTTTTCCATTTTTTTTACAATAACAAAAGTAGCTTCACTCAAAATGCAATATCTCACAAACTAATAATCAGACAGCTGTCAAATTTATACACTTTTGAAGGTTGGTAATAACTGAAAATGGTATGGACTTAATTCTAGTGGCGTCCTCTCATAGAAACGATACGAACTTTTCAGCCGATCTGTTAAGCTCTGTCAGTTTTTGAAATCTGATTAGATTCGGAAATGTAAAGATCCGTATGAGCTAAAAATTCATGTTCTGACTTTTCGTAAATTATGCAAATACATTCAAACTTGATTGCCAGGTCTAGTGGATCTGGCGGCTTCTTCATCAGTGGATTGAATCATATTTGACTGGTCGTAGTATGGTCGTGAAAATTGGCGACTGCGTTACTCCATCATTCATCGTGAGCCCTTGGCGTTCCTCAGGGAAGCCATCTAGACCCGTTAATATTTCTACTATATCAAAATGAGCTACATTTCTCATTGCAATGTATGAAGCCATCATTTGGTGACGATTTCAAGCTGTTTCATTTTATCAAAAATCTGAAAGACTCAGATTTCTTGCAGTCACAGTTGGATGTATTTTCTAACTGGTGCAACGTTAACAGAACAGTGCTGAACGCCTCTAAATACTCACGTATGATTACACTATTTCTCGAGCAGTACTAAAACGGGAGACATCAATCAAGGATTCTAAGAGTGTCATTGGATTTTGAACTTAGTTTCAAAGATCACATAGAATATACGCTCTCTAAAACATTGAAGTTGTTACGTTTCATCGTTCATATATCAAAAAAATTTCAATAACATGTACTGCCTAAAATCATAATATTGCGCTCAAGACTCATTGAATCTTCCAAGCTACGAAAATTGATGTAGGCTCATGTACGACAGATAGCCGAGATACACTAAAAGCTGTTTTCGTCACGGAATTCATCCAGTCTCGAAATGATTGTGCAGATTTCTTACAACAGCTGACAAGTTTTGACATTCATCGGCGTATTTTTCGGTTTCTCAGAATTTCTCGTGCTAGAACTAATTATGGATTTAATGAACCATTCTCCAGTATGTGTCTCGTATTCAATATTTGCTCTGATGAATTTAATTTCAATCTATCTCGTAACACCATTAAACACCGAATCTTTTCCCGCTAGTTTTATTAAGGAAATTAGTCGATACGAATAGTTGTTAGTTAGCTTTGTAGCTTAAATAAGGGCAATTTAAGATTTGATTTTGTATCATTTGGATAAATGTAATCTGTTGATACAAAAGATGAGATGGTTTTAGGCCTGGTGGAGAAGGAGAACGAAAATCTCAGCTGAAAAATTCTTACCTACTAATTCTGTGGTTTTACCAATCCTATTTAAAACATTAGAATTTTCCTACGTTATTTTAGTCTATTAATGTGAAATACAAACTACCAATGTTCAATGATCATATCAAAAGATAATACATACCTTTGATTGTATAATCCTTGTTCGAGCAACTATCAAAATTGTAAAATCTATGTGTTTCTCAATTGACTCACAATTGTCACAAACAAATATCATTGACTCTTATCATCTACTATTGCATGATCTATAACAAACAACACAAGTAACAAAGATCACTGTACACCAGCTCTTAACATATCCTGAATTTCAATAGAAAGGCATAAACTATCCGTCACTCGTACCGAACGGGCAATCCAGCGAAATGTGTTTTCATCAGCACTAATTGTTTCAGTGGGGCTCCTTTCGCGTGACGTGCACTCACGATTACTTTCACCAAATGGAATCCTTCGAACTGTGTGCCTCCTGTTCCGATTCTCGGGTGCAATCTGTTACTGCTGCACTAATATGCACTGAAATCCACTTTGTTTCATTTTACTCGACAGCACTACTGGAGTGCATCATCACGGACGAGAGAAACAAAATACATCCACATATCGGTGCACAAAAAAAAGTGATCCAGCTGGCCGGACGGGCCCGGTATTCAAACGCAATCCTCTGCCGGGCTGGTCAGGTGTATCTACACATCAGCTCACTACAGCACTTTTTCGTCTTTCGCGTTGGACACGGAAGCAACAACTCCTGTAAAAGGATTAGCACAAATCGTTGCACAAAAATGTATTCTAAACGGATTTTTGCTTCCTGTGCAGTATGTCATCATCACCATCATCAACCTTGTCGCAGCTTTCCCGCATCAGTTGATACTTTTTTTTCCAACTATTTTTTTTTTAACCTTAAGAGGGTGAGCGTACCGATGTCCAGTGGTGGTAAAATCCAGAGCAGATAAAAAACAAAACAAATCACCACTCATTCACGTTGGTCGTCCCTTGGGAAGAATTTACCCACTACTCACTCGGAAGTGATGTCTCCGCCTAAACTCCAATATACGAGCTAGTTTCACACACCCGTCGCAGCGCTCATCTTCACCGTAAGGGTTGATATCCGAAAAACTGTTTCAGCCCAGAATTGTTGTTTGTGTTGAGAACCGGAAGTGACCAGCAGACACCGGAAAAAACGCGTGCTATCGCAATCCCTTCGCCGTGAGAACTGCCGCCAAAAAACAGTTCCAAACAGCAAGTGCGGCCAGATCAGAATGGTCTGCCTGCCAACCGTTAAGCACAGTGGGGTCCAAAATTGACGCATGATCAACGGTAGCCGTGACCGTGACACGAACCCCACAGGAAAGCTCACCCTGTGTTCATTCAGCGAAGCTAGTTCGGGATGAATTCCGCAACAGTGGCTTCGGTTCGTCCTCCCCTACGTTAATTGTGCGTCCTTTTGGAAGTCTGCTCGAAATGAGTTGTTTCCTATTCATCTCAGGTGCTGCAGTGTAGCCAGCATGCATGAAAAAAAAGATTCTCTTTGCGTAGTAAATTGTAGGACTGTTTCATTCAAATGGTTGAGTTTGGGATTATTCAGTGCCAACGGACGGTTTAAACAGTTAAGTCAAAGATAAGATCAAATCAGCTTCAATCTTCAAGGAAAAGAGAAATGAAAATAATTCACATTTGACGATTAAAATGGCCTGATACGAATATTTTCTAAGTATACTTTCTATCTTGGTAGTAATAGAACCTTATACTATATTAGCGCCAAACATGATAGAATCAAAAAAATGCGGTTGGGTGGTGTCAGAGACACAGCTGGGTGACGTAAATGTGAAAAAAAAATACACTTCCATCATTCATACAAATATGGAGAGTCACTTTTATTACCTGCCTGGTTATGTGCACTGTGTAATCTTTCATTTCTTAACTGCAAGAACATGAAACGTTTTAGAACAGAACTATACTAAAATTCGACTTATTCACATTAAACATATTCACTCACAAAATTGAATAATTGGAAATAGTAGAAATAATTCTTCATGATTAAATGAAACGCAAAGATTGATTCCAGAAATAATTTCTTTTATATCGAAGTGCATTAAACTGGATAGAATTTCCTCTTCCATGAGATGAAGCACGCTTCATGCTTATGAGTATACAAATATTTAAAGAGCGATGCAAATTAGCAGTGCTTTATTATATCCACGACATTATTTATTAACGCATTCAATAATCTTCAGTGCTATCTAAATTAAATGTCTATGTATTTGGCCGTCAATGAACAAATAAATAAACATAAAAGGCAAAGAGGGGGAACTACGTACTCTTCAAATATTTACAACATTACTACAACACTTGAAGTGAAGTGAATTTAGGTTGAAGTAAACCGCTTGTAGTTGCACTTCGTGATTGACCGAAAATAAGTGAAAACGCACAATAAACCAAATAAATGATGTTTGATCATTGTCACAGTGCATATCTACTTATTCAAAATTTTCAATTAAATAGTCAATAATGACGCCGGCCACGACCGCAGGCTGTGCTACAGAGGAGGGGAAGGAATGCTAGTCCGATGCTCGTTGTTTCTAGAGATCACAGAGACAAATGCATCTTTACGAGTAGGGAGTGTAGCGAAAATACGCTATTGACAAATTTTTCTTTCAAATTATGATAAAAAACGATACGAGGTCTGTTCAAAAAGTACCCGGAATTCTCATTTCTCAGATCGATAGATTTCTGCATTTATAGTTCCAGTAGTGTGAAAAATGGTTGACCACAGGAACATATCGCTTGCCATACCAGTACCTTTCGACCAAATTTCTCCACTTGAATCGACCTCTCCGCATCGCTCACATCCTCCTCAACGATGACACTAAAGTATTGTGGACCTGGGAGGGTTGTTGAGCCCTCCTTTACATAAATCTCATCGTCCATCAAAACGCATGCATCCGGACACTGCAAATGACGCGAATACAATTTCCGGGCCCTTGTTATTGCTCGCTTCTTCTGTTCTACACTTTGTTTCGAGATTTTCTGCTTCTTGTAGGTCTTCAGGTGTTTTCACCTCTTGATACGCTGGATCATTCCGCACTCGTTCCTGCTTTTATAGCCAAATCACGTATTGACATTGATTTGCTCTTCATGATTAGAGGTACAACTTTCTGGTCCAGTTTCGGGTTGGAAAAACCGGGTTCTTCCAAACTTATTAATGATGTTTTTAACACTGGCATAATGAGTTCCAAACCGCTTCACCAATTTTTGCATAGTAATACCCTTCTCACTTAGCCATGTGTCCAGAACCATAATTTTCACTTCCTTTTCAATACACAATATTTTGAAAACGCAGAATTTCAACCGCACAAACATATAAACAAACGAAAGCTGACAGCCAAACGCACAGCATGCTGTGATCTGAGCATAAAAACCATCACAAATACATGCGTACAACACAAATGCATGTGGATAGCTTATTACACTCGATACACTCCTTATCACTGGATAGAAGATGTATTATTAGGGATAGGAGAAGATGCGGATATGTCTGGGTAAACATTTCGATCTAAACTGGAAGTGCGGTGAACAAAATGATTAATTTTCGAAATGCTTAAGGTGCGGGTATCAGTTCGCGCTCGTATCTCATTCGACACAGTCCAAAATTGCTTACAGTCGAGACGACAGAAATAAAGGCAATACAGTGTAGTGATCAGTAGAGTGTACCAAATAGGCAAATACGATTTAACAAAGCCTAAAACTTGGCCTACAAGACCAAATTCAATTTGTATTGATTTCAAGCGTTGCAAAGTTAGACCAGCAGCAAATTAAATCAAATCTTACTTAAAGAACGAATGCATCTAGACGTTAATAATGTAAGTGAGATTCAATTCAGCAAGGCATCTAACTGTGTGCACATTATGTTTAAACGTGAAAGAGATGCAATTGCATTCGTTTCAGTTAACAACGAGGTGCACATCGTTGAGTGTGACAACATTAACTACAAAATCCCTGTGTACATGGTGAACAATGCAATAGAAGTACGCGTGCATGACCTTCCACCGCTCCAATCAATGTACAAGGCGCATCTACAGCAACTAGCAACGAGCAACCATCGATAATAATACGTTTGACAACAATACCAATACCGACGATGGGACTATAAACGAAAAGACGAGCCACAAACAAAGTGCTCCTCAATTCTCGTTGGATGAAAATGGAAACTCCTCTTCCCCGAGAAAAAGGGTGACAAACAGATGCAGTATTAAAATTTACATTTCTATTAAAAAATAGGATCAATCGGCCACGTGAAGGTTGTAAGCAAATAGACCTGAATAAAAAAATTTTTGTAAAAAAAGGGGGCAAGTTGAGTATAACGCTTTTAAAAAACCATTTATTTTTTGTTTATATTTTCAAATTGTAAAATATTTCAAGAATATATTATCAATTTTTTTAAGCCTATTGGAACAAACCTCTGGAAGTTATGTTTGCTTATCTCATAATCTGAAGAGACAAGAGCTCAGCTTACAGGCCACAAGATGGCGGATTTTTTCGTGCGAAATCGTAGTTTTTACTTTCAACAACCACCAAAAATTAAAAAAAATCAATCCGAAGAATGCCTAAAGAAGCGATTGTTACCATTCTTACGAAGCCATGGCGATCCCTCGCGTATTCCGACCTGATTTGGCATCTTGTCATTACGCCAAATGAGTTTTGGAATTGAGTCCATATTGTACTAAAAGAAGTGAATCCCGGAGTTGGACCTATCGAGGTGCTCAAGTAACCATATCCAGTATATTACTGCACGTTTACAACTCTATTTCTACATTGTTAATGTATAATTACACTAATCCTACATACGTTAAAGCAATGTGCATTAAAGTTGCATTCAAAATGTAACTGAACATTATTTTACAACAAACTTCCGCCGAGCTATATATCGACATTCAATGTTATATTTTGAAACAACGAAACTTTAATAATAACTATAAGAGTAATAATCCTATAAGAGTCTAATAATCGCCCTTTTCAGCTTTATAAAAAATTTTTTAAAACATGTGTAACTCCGCTGCATTTATTAAAATTTTACACAAATTTTTAAAGCTGAATTATTGTAAAGCTGTAATGCGTCGTGGTTACTTGGGTGGTATTGAGCTCTCGTGAGCGTTTCTCAATATAAACAATAAGCAATAACTATAGAAAATTTTTGAAAATATTAGACAAAAGCTGTTAAATCGGCTGCAGATAAGCCTGCACAGACTCTAATGGCTGGAGTAAATTCAAAAGTGCTTACACGGATACAAATCCATTGGCGGTACCAGGGTTAAGAAATGATGAAAATCATGAAACCTTACTTTCCATGAGACCATGCCTATCACTGATGATTTTGTGAGTAAATCCCATAAAAATTTCCATTTTTCTCATAATAACACTAACAATAGGTATGATCTCATGAGAAGACACGTTTCATGATTTTCAGAATTTTTTAATCATGGTACTGCAAAAATATTTTATCCGTGCAGTTTCTTCATGCGGCCTTAATAAGGTGCTGTTATTAGTTTTAAGATGATCGAAATTTCACAATGAAATAAATGAAAAATAACACCTTGGATTGAACTTACTGTAAATTTACTCCAAATTTAATCTATCCTGTTTTTTCAGCGAGCAAGCCTTATTGATTGTTTCTGTCGTTCTGGCCGTAAGCAGTTTATTGTGTCGACTGTCTTGGACGAGGTATAAAAGCGAACTGAGTCGGTTGATTCTTTAATTATATTAAATGATGATAAAATGCTTTTGTATCTATTTTCCTGCACATATTTGGATGCGATTATGAATTTTGAATCGATTACAGTCTCATAATATAGATGAATCTCCATTCAATCAGCCACTGTCAGCTTGAAGCGACATCAGTCTTCAGTACAATAAACCCAAACCTCCGTTTACGAACACTTTTTATACGTTACCTCTTTTTACGTAACTCTTTAGACGAACCAAATCCCAAATAAAGTAATCTTTTTTTACGATTTAAATCCAAAATAATGTAAACAAAAATACACATATTGTAAGGGTTTCCAAGGAATATCAATAAACCGGAAGCCGCCATCTTGGAGATTGAAACGAGCCCAAACATCATTCTCTTGTACTTATTCTTCACATCCGTTTCGAAAATAGCCATATGATGGGCGGTTTCCACATTCAATACAAAATTTTTTTACGAAGTACATTACAAATAACGTAAATTTTTTTACGAACCAAATCTCAAATAACGCAAACAACTACCTCTTTTTACGAACCCCCGTTTAGTTCGTAAATGGAGGTTTCAGTGTAACGCCATCGCACGGCATCACATTCAACATATAACATCAAGCACGCTGAGAAAAAAGAACGTTAAGATCACCACATTTGAGTTTCACCCAACGATTTTTTTATTGAAATAGTGTCAAAGGAAAATCTAATTTGATGGAGTAAACACAGCTGCTTGAAACTACAAAACAGGATAATTAATTTTTCTCAGTGGATCGGTTTGTTCCAAGTGACATTTTGATAAAATAACAAATATTTTACTTGTGCGCTCCTGTCAATTTCGTGACAAACAATTTTGCAGTAAATGCAATATGAAAAAATATTTTTAAGCGAACGCACTTAAGATAGAGTTAATAATTGTAGCGCTTTAAATTCACAAACTTTTTAGTTGAAATAATTTACTTAGCATTTAGTTATTTAAACTAATGCTTCTGAATGATGAAATAAAACAGTTTTTGTTTGTTTTTAAGAATAGAATGATTTCTTTCAAGAAATTTACAAGGCAATTTTTCATAGCTTTAACACATGGATCAATAAGTCCCGAGACTAAAGCATGGCGCTCGTAGTAAACCAGTAACCACGTCTTTCTAGAGTACTAACCTTTGCTTGAAACGGGTCAAAATTTTAAGTCGATCCGACCAGAAACAGCTGAGTTATCGAGGTTGGAGTAAAGTCGTTTTGTAGTTTGTTTAAAAAATGAAAAAAAAACGAGTTTCGTGTTTTGATAAAAAATTGTTTTTTAATGGGTAAAAACACCGTGCAAGCGAAACAATGGATTGAAAAATGTTATCCGGACTCTTGTCCATCAAAAGCAACGATTTGTCGGTGGTTCGCCGAGTTCAAACGTGGTCGTACCGACACAAATGACGCGGAACGCTCGGGTAGACCTGTGGAAGCCGTTACACCGGAAAATGTGAGTGAAGTGACAAAAATTATAATGAAAGATCGTAAAGTGAAGCTCCGTGAGATTGCTGAGATGACACAGATATCATATAGAAGTGTATTTACTATCCTTCATGAAAAATTGAGCATGAAAAAGGTTTTTTCCAAGTGGGTGCCGCGATTGCTTTCGATGGAACAAAAACAGCAACGAGTCGATGATTTAGAAAGCAGTTTATCGCTATTTACTCGCAACAAAAAAGATTTCTTGCGTCGTTACGTGAGTGCTTTTCTTAGAACTTTTCGACCGCTAGTTTTGGAACCTGAAACTGTAGCATAAATACAGAAGTATGTTTGCATGTCCATCAAATAACAAAACCTACCAATAGAAATAGTTTCAAGGCATGATAGCCAAATTATGTCCGTTATTCAAGAGTCAAAACAAGGGAGCCATCATGGACTACTACTATTCATGCTGTTCGTAACCGATCTATTAAGCAAGTTTACATCGCATTAGTACGTATTATTCTTCAATACAATTTTGAGTACTTCGTATAAATTTGGAACTCACTGTTTTTCATGACAAATGACAACTTGAAATTTTCGACACTAGACATCCTGTATTTGCGGGTACGAAAATTGAATCTTAGTGTAACTAAATTTTAATGTATGGGATTTTGGGATTCTTAATTTGGATATCAGTTTGTAGAAATCGGTTTAGCCATCTCTGGGAAATCGTTGTGAGTTCTATTTCGAAGATTCTTACTCCATTTACCGGTGCTTACGGAAACAATAACAATAACAATGTTTATTATTTTCTATGCGGACTCGGAATTTTTATTACTAATTGATATGTACTTTTGAATCTGCGCTCACACTTCCAAAAAACAAAACGTACATTACACTACTAAGATCATATAGATAAACTGAATATCAACTCAACTTTGATTGACTTATTACATGTTAGTTTAATTCAACAATAAACTCAGCCGGAACAAATATATTTTTAGTTTAGTAAGACCAAAATTTTGATTCAAATCAAACAGAGATCATTGTTAATGTTGAAGGTAGAAATTGGTTCAAAACAATCATATTCTAGCTTCATATGAACATAGTTAAAATTCAAAAATGTACTAATTGTTTTGTTATTTTAAGCAAGCTCCATTTCTTTGTGTGAGAGTATGAGTGCGCGGTGCTGCTATTTTCGCGCGCTCGACTTTGACACTTTTTTCGCCTACTTGTATGCAAGAGTTTCGATGCGAACACGTCTGCAAAAAAAGTCTATCACTCATGATTTGTGCGTGAAAAGTGAGAGCTGAATATCTTGATAATATGATGTCTATGATTTAGTTTTACATGTATGATGATTTCCAATTAAAATCCCGATTCAATTAATATTTATTTACATGACCATTGCCACGTAAATTTCATTATATTTTCTACATAGGGACTCTTTTGAAGATAATAATCTATCAATTTCAATTGCTTATAGTAAAACAGATTTAGGAGGACGGAAATTTGATTCATATTCAACAGAATGTGTTTTCTGAAACATGGCTTACTTCAAACATAGCTTTAAATTTTAATGATTTTAACATTATACGTCTCGATAGAGACTCTCCGTATGGTGGAGTGCTTTTGGGAATTAAGAAATGCTATTCCTTTTATAGATTAAACATCCCTTCAACTTCTAGTATAGAAGTTGTTGCTTGCCAAATAAACATTAAAGGCAAAGATATTTGCATAGCTTCGGTTTATATTCCTCCAAAAGCACAAGTTGGACAGCAACAGCTTAATGAAATGGTTGAAGCCCTTCCTGCACCACGATTGATTCTGGGGGATTTAAATTCGCACGGTATTATGTGGGGTTCCGTTTACAATGATAGCAGATCATCTTTAATACAAAACATTTGTGACAATTTTAGCATGACGGTATAAAATATGGGTAGCATGACACGGATCCCAAGACCTCCTGCACGCCCAAGTGCATTAGATCTATCTCTTTGCTCAACATCAATTCGACTAGATTGCACCTGGAAAATACTGCCTGATTTACACGGTAGCGATCATTTACCAATCATCATCTCAATTAGCAGTAGCAATTGCATTGCTACTTCAGCTAGTATTCCATATGATTTGACAAAAAATATCGACTGGATTAAATACCAAAGTAGTATCTCTAGTATTTTGAATTCAATGGAAGAGCTCCCTCCACTTGAAGAATATGACTTCCTCATTTGTTCGATTCTGGAGGCAGCAGAACAATCCCAAACTAAACGCTTTCCTGGGCCAACGACTAACAGAAGGCCTCCCAACCCCTGGTGGGACAAAGAGTGCTCAGAGGCTAAACTCGCAAAACAAAATGCTTGCAAGACGTTTCTAAAACGGGGAGGAGGAACTCCTCAGAATTTTGAAAAACTTATGGTTTTAGAAACCAAGTACAAGAGCATACTTCGAGCCAAAAAATGTAGCTATTGGAGACATTTTGTCGAAGGTTTGTCAAGAGATACCTCAATGAGCACTCTTTGGAACACGGCCAGACGAATGAGGAATCGTAACGTGGGCAATGAGAGTGATGAATACTCGAACCGATGGATATTTGACTTTGCTAGGAAAGTTTGCCCAGATTCTGTTCCTACGCAGAGCATTATACGGGAATCTCCTCCAAATAATGGTTTTATTAATAACCCATTTTCAATGATGGAATTTTCTATAGCACTCTTGTCTTGTAACAATAACGCTCCAGGGTTGGACAGAATTAAATTCAACTTGGTGAAGAATCTGCCCAACCTCGCAAAAAGACGTTTGTTGGAATTGTTCAACAAGTTTCTTGAGCAAAATATTGTTCCACCTGACTGGAGACAAGTGAAAGTTATCGCCATTCAAAAACCGGGGAAACCAGCTTCCAATCACAACTCATATAGACCCATTGCGATGTTGTCCTGCATCAGAAAATTGTTCGAAAAAATTATTCTACGACGTCTCGACACTTGGGTCGAGACGAACGGTTTGTTGTCAGATACTCAGTTTGGCTTCCGTAGAAATAAAGGGACGAATGATTGCCTTGCATTACTTTCGTCTGACATCCAAATTGCCTTCGCTCAAAAGCAACAAATGGCATCTGTATTTTTAGACATTAAAGGAGCATTTGATTCAGTTTCCATTGATGTTCTTTCAGACAAGCTTCACCAAAATGGACTCCCAGCGGTTATAAATAATTATTTGCACAACCTTTTGTCAGAGAAACACATGCATTTTTCACATGGCGATTTGGCAACACTCAGAAATAGTTACATGGGTTTCCCGCAAGGCTCATGCCTCAGTCCGCTCCTCTATAATTTTTACGTAAATGACATTGACAGCTGTCTAGTAACCCCATGTACACTAAGACAATTGGCAGATGATGGCGTGGTTTCAGTTACTGGACCCAAAGCTATTGATCTGCATAAACCATTGCAAGATACCTTAGATAACTTGTCCGATTGGGCTGTTCATCTTGGTATCGAATTCTCTGCGGAGAAAACAGAGTTAGTCGTCTTTTCAAGAAAGCATGATCCCGCGCAGCTTCAGCTCCATATGATGGGAAGAATGATCCAACAGGTTTTAACTTTTAAATACCTCGGGGTGTGGTTCGATTCCAAATGCACGTGGGGAGGACACATTAGGTTTCTGATAACAAAATGCCAACAAAGAGTAAATTTTCTTCGAACAATAACAGGATCTTGGTGGGGTGCTCATCCGGAAGATCTAATAAAATTGTATCAGACAACGATACTTTCAGTGATGGAATATGGATGCGTTTGCTTTCGTTCCGCTGCAAACTCTCATATTATCAAACTGGAGCGAATTCAGTATCGTTGTTTGCGAATTGCTTTAGGGTGCATGCATTCGACACATACAATGAGTCTTGAAGTTCTGGCGGGAGTTCTTCCATTAAAAGATCGATTTTGGGAGCTTTCATCACGCCTGCTAATAAGATGTGAGGTGCTGAATCCCATGGTAATTAATAATTTCGAACGACTAGTCGAGCTTCGATCTCAAACAAAATTCATGACAGTATATTTTAACCATATGTCACAGGAAATCAACCCTTCAAGATATATTCCTATCCGTGTCAGCCTCCTAAATGTCCCTGACTCAACTTTATTTTTCGATACATCCATGCAGCGCGAAGTGCGTGGAATCCCGGATCATCTACGTTCGACGGAAATCCCAAAAATATTTTCAAGTAAGTTCAGGCATATTGACTCTGAGAAAATGTTTTACACGGACGGATCGCGAATTGAAGAAGCGACAGGGTTTGGTATGTTCAACAATAATGTTTCGGCCTCATTTAGGCTTCAAGAACCTGCATCTGTTTATATAGCAGAGCTAGCAGCAGTTCATTATAGTTTGAGTGTAATCGTCACATTAATTCCAAACCATTATTTCCTCTTCACAGATAGTCTGAGTGCAATTGAAGCCATTCGCTCAAACATGACTGGCAAGACTGAACCGTTTTTCCTGGGCAAAATAAAACAGTGCCTGAACGACATATTGAACAATAATTATCTAATCACTATAGTCTGGGTCCCGGCTCATTGCTCCATTCCTGGCAATGAAAGAGCCGATATTTTAGCCAAACGTGGTGCTATTGAGGGTGAAATTTATGAGAGACCAATTGCTTTCAACGAATTCTATAGCTCGTCTCGCCAAAGAACACTTGCCAGCTGGCAAGCTTCTTGGGATAAAGATGATCTGGGTCGGTGGATGCACTCAATTATTCCGAAAATATCGACAAAGGCATGGTTCAGGGGACTGGATGTGAGTAGAGATTTCATTCGTGTGATGTCCAGACTCATGTCCAATCACTACACGTTAGATGCACATCTCCTTCGAATTGGGCTCTCCGAGACTAATCATTGTGCTTGTGGCGAAGGTTATCGAGATATTGATCATGTCGTTTGGACATGCGTGGAGTATCGTGATGTCAGATCTCAACTAATAAATTCTTTGCGTCCCCAAGGTAGACTATCCAATATCCCAGTTCGAGACATTCTTGCTTGTCGTGACCTTTCATACATGAAACTTATTTATCATTTCATAAAGAAAACTGGAGTTTCAATTTAATAAAGGCCCCTTTCAAGACTTAGTTCTGATCCCAGCTGCGTCCATGAGTTCAACCAATAGCTAAATTAAAATAAAAATAATGTAATGATACAAACAAACTCGAAACAGTTTATGAAATTATTAACAAAATGTCTGAAAATAACAGCTTATTTTATAATTTATAGAAGTTAATCGTTTGGTTCAAATAATATTTCCGAGTAGATTTCATAATTAATGACGAGTTACCTAAGATGATATTTAAGTAATAAGAGAATATGTTTTAATAAATGCAAAACGTTGTGACTATGTTAGAATTAAATTAGGATAAGAATATTATGTAAAAGTGATGCTACGGCGAAGAAAAACTTATGTAAACTGCCTTAAGAAATAAACGTATTTATGAAAAAAAAAAAGAATGTGTATTCTGCTTAGCTAAATCATCCTAATTTAATTACGAAATGTAATATACTAGTAATCTAGTATCTTAGAATCCGCATTTCCGCTAGTTGCATTTCACATTGCCATTCAAAAACGAAAATGAACATATCAAATCAAATGAAGCATCAATGAACTGCCGGACAGGTCTCGCCGGCTGATATCGAGGGGAAATATGAAATTCATTCGAATTTTCTTCGAAGCGGAACCGAAAAGCTCTCAACGGTGTTCATGATGCTGGTCATCAGAGTTTCCTCGCGAGTGCGGCCCAGCTTGCCAGTCGCCTTTCGCTGCCAGACAGCGGGGAGACAGCATGAGTGGAAACAAAATTTATGTTGCTCGATTGAACTTCCAATCGGAAAGTGGGACCTTGTCCTTCGACGGTGGCCGCGTCCATCTGGCGTGCGTAAGGCTGCGGGCCGAATAAAAAAAAGCAAAAGAGTTTGCGAAATAATTTCAATCGAGATCACAGCAAAAAGAGATTTGCGTATTGAAATTCAATTACGTAAAGTGCTGCTTTTTTCGTGGATTGCTTGGTTTACTGTTCCAAAAATTGATAGGAGTAACTTAGAACGCCTCTTGCTTTTCTTCTAAAACTATTCTTTATCAAAATTGGCATGACGTTTTATAAATTCTGACGCTTGAATGGATTTCCGATTCGTAGATAATCTCACTACTGCTGAAGTCTTTTTCTACTATACTATGTAAGTCAATTAGTAGAACAAAAAGAACGAGGAAAAGCGCTATGTCAGGCTTAGATGAGCAGGTGGACTGTAGAAATGAAGTGAAATGTGTACCGGGAACAGTTATGCTTCCTACCGGAATTAACTTTGACAGCAGTATCCTAGGAAAGACTTCCGACACGAGTAACTGACGTTTTTGTTAAAAAGCGAATATAGTTGTATATAGAACGTGAATGACTGCACATGGCTTCCACTATGTTGGGATTATCGTGTTCGATAAGAAGTAGCAAAGTGCTATGGAGATAATAAGTAAGTAAGCTTCACTGTGATGGTGAAACAATTTTTTCGTCTCCGGACCATAACAGAATGAATTTTTGATATGCAGCGCATCCGATCGTTGTCCGCCATTCTTCAGTTTCTCATGGTCCCTGAGATAATTATGTGTTGGTACCGTTCGTAACATAGCAAAGATAAATTTAAAATTTTGTATTCAATTATTGATATCCATAATGATTTTGGGATTCGGGAGGCTAAGGAAAAAATGACCGAGTTGTGAACGAGACACGACCGATCATGATGACATTAAAAATGCATCTTTCAAACTCATCAACATCAACAGATTTAAATTTAAAAAATATGTCAATAACTGTGAAACACTATCTAGGATTCTAACGATATAAATTGGTGTTTTCGACAAGCCTGGTGTGAAAACTTCCAACGCTGATCCATATCTACGGATTTCTGCTGTCCCTACGAACCTACTTCTTAGAAATTATGTATTTTGGTTTATTTTGCAGGAAACTACACAAAATGGAAATTGAAAATTATTCAACTGTAATAACTTAACTGTTATAATTATCTGAATTTGAAACCTTCTCGTCGAGCCCATTATGGAATTATTCGAAAAATCCAATAACAATAGTCGTATAACTTCGTTTTGCTGTTGTTATTTTCATGTTTGCTCCTAACTATGATTTAATTTAAAGCACACCTTACCCTGTTGTTCTGGAACCGGAAATCGAATCTGTACAACATTCTAAACCTACTTATGAGAACATAATACTGTTCATTTGAACCGAAGTTTGGGAAAATCGGTTCAGTCTTGTCTGAGAAATTGGAGTGACTTCCGATTTGGAGTACATGATCACTTTTTTCTGTATTCACGAAACCGGGAATGAAGATCCGCTGTACCCAAAACTAATGTATTTAGTCATCAACTAACCAAACCTGTCCAATTAAAGGGTCATACGACTAGTTGAAAGTTTTTGGCTCGATTTTTAGTGTCATGTATAAAAAAAATAATGGTAAAATAATTGACAAATAATAATACATAAAATAGTAGTTTAGTTTCTGAAGCTATATATTTTACGATGTTTTTTTAGCCTGAGTAAAGTATGGGTACTATGGGAATTTGTTTTTTTTTTCGATTATAGAGGTTTTAGCCTTAAGGTCATTCGCTTCTTCGAGCTATGTGCGGGGTTGGGAATCGAACACGGGCGGATTGTGTGAAAGGCATCGACTTACCCATCACGCTATACCCGTCCCCAATATGGAAAAATGTGAGATGGGAAGCGTTGCGTTAAGTTGAAGAAGCTAGTAAGCGTTGCGTACGATAATTTTCTTAAATTGGGGATTATGTTACATATTATATGAGTAGTTTTGTGAAAATTATGAATGCTGAAAACCGTTATAAGCGTTCGATATTTGCGGTAAACGAGATACGACGCGTTGCGTTTAAGTAAGTTATTTAGCGTTACGAAGCATTACATGCGTTACTTTTCTGTAAGTTTTTAGCGTTACGAAGCGTTGCTTTTTTGTAAATTATAGACGTTACATTCGTTACTTCGTATAGACGTTACGAAGCGTTACATGAGTTACTTTTTTGTATGTTATAAGCGTTACGAAGTGGTACATACGTTACTTTATTGTAAATTATAATCATTACGAAGCGTTACATGCGTCACTTTTTAGTAAAATAATAACATAACAAAGCGTTACTTTTTTGTAAGTTATAGTGTGTACTGCGTTATTTGTTATAGACGTTACGAAGCGTTACATGAGATACTTTTTTGTAGGTTATAGGCTTTACAGAGCGTTACGAAGCTTTGCGTTTTTGTAAGTCAAAGGTGTTTGTGATTTTTATCCATAGAACTTTTCTTGTAATACTTATGTGAAGTAAAGATAGCACAGAATGAACTCATGAACTCTTAGTCCACATTTGTATCACGTAGATTCTATAGAATGCTTTTGTGAAATTTATACAAAGTTCATTTAAATTGTGCTGTAAAATTTATTTCATCCGAACTTTCTTTTTACCAGAATTTTACCTAATAGTCACATTATTTTCATGTAATTTTTACTATAAAGTTCTATATTGAATCTTAATAATGTAACACATGGACCAATAAGTCCCGAGACTAACAATGGAAACAACTATTTTTTTGCAAAATTTTTTTTATTCATCAACATAATCACCTTTTAGGGTGATACAATGGTTCCAACGTTTTTCCAATTTTTCAATACCATGTTTATAAAAAAACATCTTTCGCTTCAAAATAAGCTTCAGTTTCAGCGATGACCTTTTCATTTGAGCCAAATCTTTTTCCCTGGAGCATTTTTTTAAGATCAGCAAAGAGCCAGTAGTCACTGGGGTTAAATCTGGCGAGTATGGGGGTGGGGAAGCAGATCAAAGCCCAATTCGTTCAATTTCAAACTGCTTTCTGAATCATCGACTCGTTGCTGTTTTTGTTCCATCGAAAGCAATCGTGGCACAAACTTAGAAAAAACCTTTTTCATGCTCAATTTTTCATGAAGGATAGTTAATACACTTCCATATGATATCTGTGTCATCTCAGCAATCTCACGGAGCTTCACTTTACGATCTTTCATTATAATTTTTGTCACTTCACTCACATTTTCCGGTGTAACGGCTTCCACAGGTCTACCCGAGCGTTTCGCGTCATTTGTGTCGGTACGACCACGTTTGAACTCGGCGAACCACCGACAAATCGTTGCTTTTGATGGACAAGAGTCCGGATAACATTTTTCAATCCATTGTTTCGCTTGCACGGTGTTTTTACCCATTAAAAAACAATGTTTTATCAAAACACGAAACTCGTTCTTTTTTCATTTTTTA
This sequence comes from Malaya genurostris, assembly GCF_030247185.1. Classification (NCBI taxonomy): domain Eukaryota; kingdom Metazoa; phylum Arthropoda; class Insecta; order Diptera; family Culicidae; genus Malaya; species Malaya genurostris. The sequence goes on along the minus strand of NC_080570.1, from coordinate 112,629,976 downwards.
AACAAACTACAAAACGACTTTACTCCAACCTCGATAACTCAACTGTTTCTGGTCGGATCGACTTAAAATTTTTACCCGTTTCAAGCAAAGGTTGGTACTTTAGAAAGACGTGGTTACTGGTTTACTACGAGCGCCATCTCTGTTTTAGTCTCGGGACTTATTGATCCATGTGTTATATTGGTATTAAAAACTAATAGATTACATAGTCTGTTGGACATAACATTGCGATAAATTTTGTTCGCACGCAGATATTCTGAAAATTTTACTTTTAAATTCGTTTCTGTTGAATAACTTGCGAAAAATATCAAAAATACAGAATGCATTGTTCTAAATCCTTTCACCGGAGCAGCTAAACTGAAGCAAACATTGTTCCCTTTAAGGAATGCATTCAGCTGGAAATAGTAGTTCAAAATGTGATTGATGTGCTGGAACACAATCTAGAGGTTTTGCCTTTTGAACTCCGCTGTAGAAAAAAACGAAATTGAATTGTGTTTCAGTTTCGTATTTTCAAAGCACAGAATTCGCGTAATGCCAATTGGTTATGCAAATAAGTTGTTGAGAATTGCGTTCACAGAGCCATTTAGTAAACTCACTAAATGGTACAAGCGCTTATAAATTATACTTCTGCTTGGTACTAATATTAGATCTGAAAGTATAATAAAAAATAAGCTAGACTTCAACTGGTCAGGTTTTTCAACTGACGCCATATTGCGAGCACAAAATGAACATGACCAAATGAATTCAAGTAAGTGCGTGACACATAAAATATATGTGACAACAACAATAATTCTGACATATGGTTCATTTCATATTCAATCATGATCCGCTGGTTGTTAAGAAGATCACGTAAACTCCGATGACAAAGCCATTTTTGGAATCTACGTGTTTTTTCACATGAGGTTAACGTGTGGACTTTTTTGAGTGTAAGCTTTCCAATCTTCGTCGTGCAAAGTTGCTAGTCGATAGTGACATTTAGAAGCTCCGATTGTAAAGTAACTTTATACATAATTGCCCGCTCCAAATAATGAAAATGGATGTAAGTTCACAACATATCGAAAATAGATGCACGGAAAGAAATCCGTTACAGCTGTTATGATTAGAATCACACACACAAAAATTTTTCAACTTCTTTGTATAGACGCCAAACAAAAATCGTACGATATGCGTCAAAATTTGACAGAATGTGTATAAAAGTGTTGCCAACGTTGAGAGAATAAAAGTTTACCGATTGGACAAGCGCGGGAATTTTAAAATGAAAATTCCGGTTCTTTTTTGATCATAAGGTATACCATTATATCACCAGAATCGAACTTCAAACCTGTTCCATGAACCAATAGTAGCTTCCAAACGAACCTAATCTTGTTGAAATTAGTTTAGTAATCTCCAAAAATATTTCGTGAAAACGTTTTCATTTTCGCGATCCCATCTCATCTTCTAGCGTTTTCTAATCGATCCACAATTTCTTAACGCTGGCATCCCGGTCGCTTCTTCTTGGCTGTCCTAGAACGAATGTCAGTTGCTTAACAATGTCGAAAAAATTCTCAGACTGTATGAAACAGTCTTAAATTTCTCAATACAATTGTGCTGTGAAATTCACTCCGCTCTAGTATTCTTCCGTCGATTTGAAAATGCCTTGAATTAAAACACATTCTGCTTCACCGACTCAAAGAGAGTATTCAAACTAGTAACGACTGTTGCTTAAAAAGATGAAACAGTACAAGAACAAAGCGCGAACGAAGCTTTTGCCAACCCACGGTCCATGCAGGGAATCTCAATTTCTGAATCAGTCTGTTCTCTATCTCTGAATTCCACCATTTCGGATAAAGTTTGAAGGATGGGAAAGTTTATGCTGAGTGCCGAGTAATCTGAATTAAATCACATCTCACATCTCTGCAGTGGCAACGGAATGGAGGAAGCATACGGCAAAGTTTCGTAAGCTAGTTTGAGAAAATCTTATTCCCCATTTCGTAGTTTGTGCGTTCGTTTTTTGGGTTTTAGGGGAAAGCGAGGAAATTTATGGACGCTTGAAATATAGTTGGAATATTTTCGATCGGATGTATCATATACGAAAAAAAGTTTATCATCTAGTTAGTATTCGGCATTTTCATGTTTTAAACAATTGATTTTTAAATCATCTGTTTCGGTAGTCTACTGTGCGCTATTTCTTCGTTTGTTGATTTTTAATCAGTAAAGGGTACTGAAACTTTAGCAGAATTTTATAATCCAAACTTGTTATGATAATCAAAACTGAAGGATGTTATAATTTACCCCAGCCAGTCATCCCTAAACCGAACCGCATCATTTTTCAACGAGCTAGATTTTGATGGATGCAAAATTAATTATGTACTGTCAGCTCAGTCATTCAAGCGAGATCTCGTTTTTTGATATCCTCACATATTACATGATTCTGTCATATTCGCATGGCATCGTTCGACTTTCCACCTCGACTGGTCAATTTTGAATATTCTGCCGGCAATTAGTCGCATGATCAAATTTTACGCACGACATTCTTTCCGGAATGATTGTTCATATGGGAAATTGGTAAAACAGAATAACTGAATATTAAATACCGATCGACTATTATATCGTATGTACTATCCGATAGAGACTGACTTCTTACAGACGAAGTTGGAGGAAACTTTTCCATTGTAACAGGGGGCGATTGCTGACTGAAACTATTTTTGATGTTGAGTGGAACACCGCAGACATTCGCCCTTTTGAGTATGTGAATAAGAAAAGCAGGGACGATTTCTATCATGTATTATTTATTGCTGAGAAGCTCAATGCACTAGATATAAAAATTCTGCCATGGAGATAAACTTATAAAGCCAAAAGCAGAGCTAATGTTAAAAATAAAATACAATTGTGTGTTTTGATTCTTCAAAGCATCTCTTCTATTGTTACAATTGTTTGCCGATTTTAAAACCATGCTCGTGTATATGTACGTGATTTTTAAAAGTTTTTTTTTATCGCTCTCTCTTTCTGAGAAAGATGGCAGATCCGATTTCTACAAGTCTATGCTCTTTTGAAAGCTACTATTAAATTTTGGAAGAAGTTCGAAAATCAAATTGTTGCCACTTCCGGTTCTGAAGATATCATAGCATAAAGGACGTAATCGAATAACTGCACATTTTTCATCGGTTCATTTTTCTCGAAGATGAATCAACGAATTAAAATTCGGAAGGATTATAGCGAACATTTCCGGTTAGAGAGAAGTAATGTTATATGCGACATAACCCAGTGTTTTTCAATGCAATAAAATTTCTCGGAGATGAAAAAATCGATTTAAAAAAAAAAGACTCGTTTCAAAGCTACTATTAGGTTTTTTTATGAGCTCTGAAAACTAATGACTGAGGGTAGAATCTTACTAATGTTTTAAAGAGACTATTTAAATGGCAAGAGGAAGACATTATAATACCACTAAAGACTGTCCCAGAAAGTATGGACGGACTTTGATTTCGCTGTAAATAATTCATAAGTGTTAGATATTCAAATTTTATTCGATATACTGATAATATTAGACTACAACAACAGAATATTATTATCAACATTTGCTACTTAGCCATTGTAGACTAGCTGGCGCACCTTCTTGCGAACGTTCCTCATTAAATTCCGTACAGACTTCTTGGCGACATGTTTTGACACTTTTTTCCTATCTTTTTCGAACTGTTGAATGGTTTCGGCTGCCGAGTTATGTTTCCTAAGATGTGCCTTCGTTGGTGCCCAAAATTCCTCAATTGGTCGAAGTTGTGGGCTATTTGGTGGATTCATGTCTTTTGGGACGAAAGTGACATTTTTGAGTATACCATTCTACCGTTGATTTCGAGTAGTGCCAAGAAGCAAGATCTGCCCAGAAGATAACAGGATCCTTGTGGCTTCGAATCATGGGTAGAAGTCGTTTTTGTAAACATTCCTTGATGTATATTTCGCTGTTCATTGAAGCAGTGGTGATGAAGGGTTTCGAAATCTTACCGCAGCTACAAATTGCTTGCCAGACCATAGCTTTCTTACCAAATTTTTCGACTTCAATCGATGTCTTGGACTGGTTTAACACTTGCCCTTCTCGCACCGTATAATATTGTGGTTCCGGCAAGGATATGTAATCGAGTTTCACGTAGGTTTCGTCGTCCATGATTATGCAATTCAAATTTCCAGCAAGAATTGTATTGTACAGCTTTTGAACCCTCGGCCTGATCGATGCTTCTTGTTTCGGACTACGTTTTGGTTGTTTCTGCTTCTCATAGGTTCGAAGATTCTAACGTTCTTCAGCACGAAGAACATTTGACTTCGAAGTGCCCACTTTTTTGGCCATATCCCGAACTGAAACCTCCTTCTTTTGCTCGAACGCCTTCAGTATACGTTTATTCAACTGAGGGTTAGCAGGACCTTTTTTTCGACCCGTTTTCGGATCATCCTCAAAGGTGTTATCCTCACCGAACTTTCTGATTGCATTTCGCACGGCTTTTTCACTTACTCCTTCCATTTTTGCTATCTTTCTCAGTGACAGTCCGCATTCTGTGCACCATTTGTACACAATTTTTCGACGTTGTTCTGCTGAAAGACCACGCATTCCGAAACAAACTAATGAAAACGAATAAACAACTGCACAAGTGGTTAGAGAAAAGTGTAAACAACAGGACGCAGCCATAAAAATGGACAGATTCTGAACCATTGCGAAATGGCAGCGGTTTTTGGTTGCGTCCATACTTTCTGGGACAGTCTTTAGGTGGCTAAAAATGGATTTTACCACTATTTCCAGTATATCCGGAATCGGGAACAGAGAGCCGATATAGCTAAAATCGGTTCGTTTTGCCAGCGATTAGCACAACACGTAAATTGAAACAATCTTAAGCCAAATTTTGAAGCATTAGCGTTCCTTTGTAATATCACTCTAAATGACGGAATGCAATTTGTGTATCACCCTGTATTTCTGGAACCGAAAGAAGTTCTACACTTATGGGAATATGATACATTTTATTTGACTGTACACAGATAAAAATAGTTTGTGCGTTTATATTCATTTTCATGCACATATTTGGAGCAGGCAATTGAATGGAAAGTTCCCTTACAGTCCTTCATTTTTCAAAATACTTTGAGAGCGAAGCTAAGCGTTTTCGCTTTTCTCATATTGAAAGGCTTTGCAATCACTGTGAAACCTGAATTTTCAACCGAGGCCCGGAGGGCCAAATGCCATATACCATTCGACTCAGCTCGACAAACTGAGCAAATCTTTGTGTGTATGTAACAAAAATGTGCACACGGTTTTTCGGAAATGGCTGAACCGATTTTCACAAACTTAAATTCAAATGAAAGGTCTTATAGGAGCCTAGCCTGCTACTGAATTTCACCTGGTTCCGACTTCCGGTTGCGAGTTACGGGTTCAAATGTGCAAAATGAACCAAAAAGTGCAATCTATTTTCTCAGAGACCATCGTTCAACAAAATAAATTCCAACGTTTTGCATAATACAAAAAGTCATTTGAACAAAATTTTGTAATTTTTCGTGGAGAAATATTAAGAAATAAGTCGGTGAAGAGGTATTTTTGAGAACGCTTCTTAAAAATCATAATTTGTGATGTCCACTGTATCTCAACGCAGACTAATCAGAAGTCAACACATCAAATAGCATAGATAAAGTAGATGTTTTTCTAGGCCCCATCGTTTCTGTTTGATTTTTTCTAATTTTTTTCAGGTGGTTATTCAAGGGCTGAGGACAGTATGCCAAAGACGTAATTTTTTCTATATTCCCGCTTCAATTTAAATTTTCTTAGAAACGGCGATAAATATCGAAAAAAACCACCTGGCAATGTCTTCGAAATTTACTTAAGCATATTCTGTGAAATTTTCAGAATAATTCATTGAGGTTACCGCTCGTGTTGTATTTTTTCTGACTGAAGAACTGTTGAAAATTGTACACTTGGAATAACATAACACATGGATCAATAAGTCCCGAGACTAACAATGGAAACAACATTTTTTTTGCAAACTTTTTTTTTATTCATCAACATAATCACCTTTTAGGGTGATACAATGGTTCCAACGTTTTTCCAATTTTTCAATACCATGTTTATAAAAAAAATTATCTATCGCTTCAAAATTAGCTTCAGTTTCTGCGATGACCTCCTCATTTGAGCCAAATCTTTTTCCCTGGAGCATTTTTTTAAGATCAGCAAAGTGCCAGTAGTCACTGGGGGCTAAATCTGGCGAGTATGGGGGGTGAGGAAGCAGATCAAAGCCCAATTCGTTCAATTTCGCCATTGTTTTCATCGGCTTGTGGCAGGGTGCATTTTGTTCCATCGAAAGCAATCGCGGCACCCACTTGGAAAAAACCTTTTTCATGCTCAATTTTTCATGAAGGATAGTAAATACACTTCCATATGATATCTGTGTCATCTCAGCAATCTCACGGAGCTTTACTTTACGATCTTTCATTATAATTTTTGTCACTTCACTCACATTTTGCGGTGTAACGGCTTCCACAGGTCTACCCGAGTGTTCCGCGTCATTTGTGTCTGTACCAGGCACGTACCCAGAGGGGGGGCCCAAGGGGCCCTGGCCCCTCCCGAAATCGGAGTAAAGTAATTTTCATTTTAGAATTTTTAATCACTATTTCCGGAATCAAGAACAGAAACAGTTTTTTGGCCATCAACCCGCTTCTTTCAGCAATCGTTTTTTTTTCGAAACTCAAAAGTCGGTTTTAAACAGTGATTACAGTCAATGTTAAAATTAAAGGAAATGGTACTAGATGGCCAGAAAATGCCATGAAGATTAGTATTGAGCAAAATAATCATAGTTTTAGCAAGATTCTGCGAATGAAAAAGATGTCCTGCCGCTGGATGTCGCACTTGCATACTCAGGATTAAAACAATAACTCGAGCACACTTCGGAAGCATATTCACCTATGCTGATGGAGTCAGTTAGTTAATACTGATGAAGTCTAGATAAATTATTATACACAAGAGAACAGAATGATTAACCGACAATAGACTGAAATCAGCAAGAGTGCTCCGAAGCGAACTAGGTAAGCTAAATTGGTCGGTTCTTTGGGTTTGTCTCGGTATACTTTTCGTGGACTACCTCGAACAAAGAAAAACACCTTCGGTTTTTCAAGATACACAAGAGCAGAGTGTGACTTTCATTTTGGAGTTCTGACCGCTTCTTCCGGACCTGTTCCGAAACCGGATGCCGGATTCAATTAAAATAGCATAAAAGTCTATGAATCCGTAAGTCCTTTCATTAGAATCCATTTCTACATTTTTGCAAATCGTCCTAGTCATCTCTGAGAAATTTATGTGAGTTCCATTTTGGAGTTTTTGATCGCTACAAAGAAGATTTTTCTGTTGTTGCATCGTCACTACAATTACGAATTTAAATTTTTATACTCATCACCCTGTATAACCAGACCAGAGATGCAACGTAGATATTTTAAATATTTTCAGGCAGGGTTAAAGAAGTCTGTAAGCTCGAAAAAAGTCAGCGGGCTCCAAGTTTTCTTCAAAGAATGATGTAAGGAATTGGTATAGTGAACAAAAAAAAAAAAAGACCGCGGAAATTTCAAAAGTCTGCGGTAGGGTTCAAATTTTTACAAACGTCTACAAAAAACGTGATTTTCAAAAGCTAATAAAAAAGTCTGCAAGAGAAACATGTCTGCAGCTTGTTTTATAAATCTGCTGATTTACAAACAAATCTGCAGGTCTGGCATCTCTGATCCAGATACGTAAGATGACTCGATGAAATTAAATAGAATCATGTAAGATTGTAAGGCACTTCATTTGAATATAAATTTATTAAAATCTGCTCGACCATCTGTTCGAAAAATAATCAACAAATTTTGCAAAATAGAAGAGCTTGAATAGTTTCAAAATATTTGCTCCTTTCTACATCGTGAACACATAAGAACATCCTTTTTACATAAGAACATACCCTTAAAATTGAAGGTCTTTATACTCATAACTCAGTTTTTCCGGAACCAGAAGTCTGTAACTATTCTACTGTGTATCCCGGAAAAGCTCAATAGCAAGAGACCCCTCGAGCTGGGTCTCAGGGTCGGCTTACTACTGGGTACTCGGAGGGGCTTCGCGAACAACTATTGTAGGGTACTGTCACCTGTCTGAATATGGGTTGTGAGTTAAAAATGAAATGTATTTGGACTAACAAAACGGATTTATTGGATTTACTTTATTTTATTTATTTTTTTTCAATCTGTAAGTGTAAGTGTATGTGAGTGCTGTGGGGTTTTCCTGGTACGTACCAATGCTGTTGTTAGGTGAATTGGGATGGTCCGGCGAGCGCTCGCGTGGCTGCTACAGACGGTGCGGTTGTACGGGAACTATGGCTGGCGTAGAATTCCGGTTGGTCGAAATTGGTGGGTTCTAGGTTGAAAGTTACGGCTAGTACTGGCGTCTTCCCTCTTTGACGGAGATCGACAGGCCCAGAACGATACCGGAGTGACCGTGCCGAGAGGGGTATGTTCTCCTGTGCAGTTATGGCCCAAGGCCAGAGAACAATCGCTGGTCTTTGACGGGTTAGACGTAGTGAGCATCCAGGGCTCACTAGGCCGAATCGTGTGCTACCTTGGGAAGATTTTCCTTCAGTCCAAGGCGATCAATAAATACACCAAAAGGTCCTGAACGAATTATTATCACACCTCACAATTTATATAAAACACCACAATCTTCACTGCTCTACTGAACCTCAGCACACGAACGCCAGATTAATTCTGAACCTTTGCTCTGGGTTCGATTGCTCTTCTCCTTCATATTCACTGAAATTTGGCGGTTGTTTTTACCTCCTTTCAGGCGCGAACAATTAGTGTGCCGCGCAATCGTACTTCATCAATCGTAGAACAGCTTTCCGCCACCTTACATTTTCTGTTATACGCTTCGGTGTTCATTTGTACCCACTGTGTTGTTTTAGTGTTTTGACAATTGTGTGTTTTTATTTATTTAACCCTACTAATCCTAGTTTTACAATTAACATATAATCTAACAATTTTTAAACATTTTTATTTGACTAACCCTACTAACAATAAACCCATGTATTAACATTTAGAAACGTGACAGTACAAATAACATTTAAACATATAATAAAAATAATCAGAGGACTTTGTAACAAACGGTTACAAGTCGAAGCCGAACTATAGGACTATTTGATAAAAGAAATGTAAAAAACGATTCCTTTCCTTTGACACATATAACTTCCTGCTTCAATCCCTCATTGTCCGATCCAAAATATGTGAGTACATATTTACTTAAATTTATAATTACTTGCACTCAAAAAATATCTTCTTTGTGGGCCCCTCCCGAAATGAAATCCTGGGTACGGGCTTGGTCTGTACGACCACGTTTACACTCGGCGAACCACCGAAAAACCGTTGCTTTTGATGGACAAGAGTCCGGATAACATTTTTCAATCCATTGTTTCGCTTGCACGGTGTTTTTACCCATAAAAAAACAATGTTTTATCAAAACACGAAACTCGGTTTTTTCAATTTTTAAACAAACTACAAAACGACTTTACTTCAACCTCGATAACTCAGCTGTTTCTGGTCGGATCGACTTAAAATTTTGACTCGTTTCAAGCAAATGTTAGTACTCTAGAAAGACGTGGTTATTGGTTTACTACGAGCGCCATCTCTGCTTTAGTCTCGGGACTTATTGATCCATGTGTTACATCTACTTGATCATCGAATATCTCGACTTTGAAAGCTTATATCTTAAATCCTTCGTGACAAAGCCTAGATAATTTAGTTTAGATACAATTAGTATATAAAAACATATGTCTTATATTTTTCTGTGAAACACAGTCAGTTTCAATGTGTCCGCCATTTTATTCCTGGTAGTGTCCTGGAAAAGAAGAGGAGAGGAGATAAATCAAATCTGCTTAACAAGGTTTCTAAACACACAGACGCAAAGGAAATCTAGGGAGTTAGGGAGGAAGATCCAAATTCTATACGCGACCCACTGTTTTCAGGCCCTTAAATCAAAACTACGATTTTTCACGAAAAAATCCGCCATTTTGTAGCAGTAAAACCTCCCCAACAAAAAGAAAAACGTTGGGGTCTGGTATTTAACAAGTAGAAAGTGTATGCATAATAGTCAGTAATTTTTGAAGTAAACAATTTATTACTCTAGCGAGCCCGTAGGGTCTAAAATTTTCAAAGCATCATATATTTCCTTTTGTATTTTGTTATAATGAAACATTTCAAGAATGTTTTATCAAGTTTTCAAGTCAATCGAAGCAAATATCTTGGGCATGTGCGCCGAGTTCTTTCTTCTTCACAGTAAGAGATAATCAAAGTTAAAGACTCATAACTTGCTGAGTTTTGTTCCAATAGACTTGAAAATTTCACAGAATACTGTTGAAATGTTTTACTATAAGAAAATAGAAAGAAAAAATAAATGATATTTCAAAAGTGTTAGACCCCACCTGCCCCTTAAAGAAAAGGTTTTTTTTAGGTAAAACCCTTAGTAATATTGATGAAAGCATGAGTTATATGAATAAGGCATCATCACACCACCTGGTGGATTGAAACAACTGTTCCAATCATCATTCTTTTTGTCTTATTTTCAAATAGCAAGTTTCGTCAAGAGATCTTATCGAAATGTTTACAAATGCTTATTTAGTATTACCGTGCTAATTTGGAACCGTGAAAAGCAATACACATCTAAAGCTTCTATCACCAATAGATCAAACAAGTTTCCATGTTGAATCGTTGAACGCTCTAGAGTAGTGACTCGTGCACAAACTTGATGTTTAAACATATGTTAAAACTTAAGCTCACGCAACTGTGTACAACTTGTTTGTAGCAAACCTGGGTACAATTCCGTGTACGAGTTTAAAATAAATTTGTGAATTTAAAATTGTACACAATTTCAACACGGTGCACGTTTTCTTGAAAACTGCCGCTCACGCGAATATTTCCTCATATTGACAGAAGCGTTTATGTGGCGCGCATGCGCTAATTCAGCCTGATGCAAAGTGTTGACAGGGAGAGACTCTATTTTTGGTACAGTTGTAAAGCTGATTGGAACCCTTTTCTCACCGACATGCACTATAGACCCGTTAAAGAACCGCTCAGTACTTGACAGTTCTACTAAAAGAACTAGTTCTGTTGAACCATTCTTTCGTTCTTTTGAAAGTTTGTATGTTCTTTCAAAACAGGACAGGTGGGTAATGTCAAAGACATTACTGGATGACGTGAGTACGAATAAAACTGACATGAAATACATTTATGTCAAATCTAGCCAAAAATTGTCAATAATTGCATTTTTCATGATACCGCAAGTAGAATGATGGCGAAGACCGACGCACAGTGGTCCAAAACTGGAAAAAGACGGTCAAAAGTCTGTACTGACTTTCACTGATTTTTAAGAGCTAACGTGTCTTCGAAGAAGTTTTACAAGATTATATAACGCTTCTTTTGAAAGGAGCATCGTACACACTTAATTTTTATTGCACACTCGTGAGAGCGGTAATATTCTCGGCAAAATAATAATTACTGAGAATCTCGGCAATACTAAATTTGTTAACTGTCAATTATTGCAACTTTCAGCAAAAGCGAATATGATCGAATAATGAATTGCCGAGTCATCAGTAATCGAGCGTAGAAAGGAGTTTTCTTTATTATTGCATGATGGGGTATTTTATTAATGCCCATTTTAATGCAGTATACAAAAGAGGAAAGCAAATCTTAGAAGAAAACATCACGGTTGAAGATTTCCGACGGTTAATTAGTTCAGTGCTCCTCCCAATATGTATTATTTTCCCGTTCCTCCAGCAATGGCTACGTGGAGTTTTGCACATTCGACAAGATACATTTTATGACAAGTATTTCGCCGAGTTTCGGTAAAAGTCAACACACTGTTTGAAATCTCGGCAGACGGATTTGCTGATTTCGGTATATTTGTTGTTTACTGACAAGCGCAGCCTAATATTTTTTGAAACTTCGGCAAAAGAACGAGCTTTACCAAAATATCAGAATATTACGTTAACGAATTTAGGAAAAAAGCATATGAATTACTGAACAATCAGTAAAATGGTGTGTTTCTGATCTAATTCGTTCTTTCATTATGCCGAGCTCAAGAATCTGTTTTAAGAGTGTAATTTTTGTTAATAAAAATAATTGTTTCATGCAAATTTTTTTTTCTCTCTCGTTTTGAAGAAAAAAACATTTGAAGTATTTTTGCTGAAGATATTATTAATGTAAAAAAGATATTTTTTCAGATATATTCGCTTTTTTTTAAAAACAGTTCTTTTGAATTTGTCTACGTAGAATCTATCCCTATTACATAAGTATCTACTACAAAGTTTTAGATAGCATTCAAATGAGAAAAAATGGGAAAAAGACTCAATAAATAATCAATTAGGTAATCAATGTTACCTAATAAATAAATGATATGTCACTTAGTCGCATTGCATTCGATCAATCAGTATCAGTCACGCTATCGTCTGAGTTTTCTGTGTCGCCAATTTCTTGCTCTGTATTTTTCTTGTTCTGTTCTTTTTACGTTTCGTCTTTGACTCATCAGTGCAGAGCAGTTCAAATTGAACTGCTTATTGCTAAACTTGTTCTGTTCTGTTCTAGCATATCAATTGCTTCCAGTGACAATTCCTTTCCAGCTTCCAAGTTAATATAGTGTATAGCAAGATAATAATGTATATAGATTATTACTATACATGCTATACATGTATGCAAATATATGAAAGATATTTCTATCTGATTTCCGAGGAGGAGTGAAACTAGCGACTACCAGTCTGGACGCGCGTAAACACGCCTAAACAAGCTCATGCTTGCACGCGCAACTTAAGCAAATTGTTGCGATTTTTATTTTGTTTATTTTTTGACAATTAACAATATTAGAAAAAATTTAAGTGGAGCTGTATGCAATTTTTTTAGGCCTTTTCAAGGTTAGTTTAAATAATTGAACATCCGAAAAAGCGAAATAGCAAAAGCTCAACACATATTTAAAAAATGGAAACATGATTTCTAAACAAAATCTGATAAAGTATTGTGAAAGTACAAACCTATACGAAGAGATTCCATGTTTAAACGTGTACATAAATTGAGTTATCGCGAAGCAACACGATTTTTAAGACGCGATGTTGATCGTGCGAAAAAACTGCAAAAGTGAGTTACAGAAATAGCAGACGCCCTCCGTTTCTTAACCATTCATGGTTTCAGCATTTTCATTTGAATCTAAGTTTGTGAAAATCGATTTCGTCTCAGAGATGGCGTGAGTGAGTGACAATTTGTTTCATTTTTTGATGCACATCACCCTGTAATTCCGGAACCGGATCGGAATAAAATTCAATAGCGATCTATGGGACCGTAAGACCTTTAATTTGAATATGAATTTGTGAAAATCGGTTCAGTCATCTCTGAGAAAATCGAGTAACATTATTTGTCACATACACACATACATACATACATACACACGTATAGACATTTGCTCAGTTCGTCGAGCTAAGTCGAACGGTATATGACATTCGACACTCCGGGCCTCGATTCAAAAGTCGGTTTTCACAGTGATTGCATAACCTTTCTATATGAGAAAGGCAAAAAAGGCGAGTGGGTAATGTCAGGGACACAGCTACATGACGTGAATACGAACAAAACTGATGTACTGCTTTCGCACTTCCGAATAACAATAATCGTTCGTATTAGTTGTTTGATTGTGTGAATGTTGAGATTTTTATTTCTTCAGGTTCAGAACTGTAACGGACCATTTATACTAAAGTATAAGTTATTGACGCCAAACATATTCTACCACACAAATAACCCTGAACAAATGGGAGTACAACAATAAAACAAACAACACTATAGTTGTTGTTTTTTTTTCAGAGATTTACACACTCAGCGGATGTAAACTTCGCATAGCTCTTTGGGAACATATTAATGGTTTTAAAAAGAATCAATTTGTGAAATTCATCTGATGTTTACAGTACTTTTTGCAACCATTTATTGATCTACAGCTGAACCACGATTCTGGACATTCAGGAACTGGCACTGATTTTAAGAACTAAATTCGAAATCCTGGACAGGCTTAGAATTCAATTGCAAAATTAAGATTTGGAATCCCAAACAAGAATGAATTCAGTGTTACAATTCTGGAATTTGGCCTTCTGTTTCAACAGACTTCGCAGCCGATTCAGAGTGTACAGAACCATTGCATGGCTGGTGCTACGATCCTACTGACATTACGAATCCTTCCAGGTCGGGGCTCGAACATACGACAACTGTTTTGTAAGACCAGTGGCCTATGCATTCAACCGCCAGCCCGGAGTTCCAAAAATTTAGTTGCAGAACTCAGAATTAGGATTCAGTTGAACCTGTTATCTAGAATTAAATTCTGTAACTGATGTGAAACTAAATTCTATACCAAAAATTAAGTTCGGAGTTATGGTTATTTATTAAATGACTAAATTGACCGTCTCAAACAACATTCCCAAGTGTGCCTCCCTCCAAATGTGCCTTGGTCAATTAAAAACACTAATGGTTTATATCCATACATAGTTAGTGCCTGTTTTACTAGCGGACAAAACTTGTGTTGGTTTTGTGCGATGATTTGATCAACCTTTGCGGTTGAAATTTTGCGCACCTTATTTTGGCACTTAATTTTAGCTTAATGCTCGTTCGTACCAAACATTTAAGAAAATTACAGTTTAGAGTTATTTGTGGTTATTTCATATTACTAACCATTTTACCATAAATTACAAAACGTTTTTGTGATGTTATGGAGAAAAAAATATGTTGCTGCGTTAACTTCAACAGGAGAAATTTAGGATTAGGATTAAGTTCTGCCCTTTCTTGTACAGAATTAATTTTGAAAAGACGTCCCATAGTGAAGCAAGACGTATTCACGTCAAAATAGAAAACCATCATTCTGCATCACCGAACTTCAATTCACTCATTTTCAAAGAAGAACTAGTTCTTTTGAACCCGAACGAATAGCCCATTCCTAATGGAGAGAACGGCTTTTGCTGTTTTCCTAAGATCGTAAATTTTCCTCCTATACATACTTATAAGATTGTAAGCATCAGTCCTTAGGTATTCGGAAAAAATGAAAGTCAGAACAATGGTTAAACCGGTGAATCAAAACTTACACACGAAAAAGCAAACAACCATAAGAAAACCACAACATCAAATGAAAACAAGTGTTTTATGAACTAGGTAAATTTCTCATCTGGTTGCCTTGGCATTCAGCAAATCGTTTCTGTTGTTGTTCACCTTCGATCTATTTCCGGATAGTACCCGGTCGATAGAGTGAGTGGGTGTAAATTTTGAAGCTGGTGAATGAATAAACTTTCGTTCAAGAAACAGAACACGCTGTCCTCTTCTTTTGGTAAGAATTTCAACGTCAGCAAGAATGTGTTTCATTGAAGGCGAGCGCTTGAAGAAGGTTCCCCCCTCAGCATTCAGTTTATCGATCCCAAGCAAGATAACTGAGTTGAGTTCCTCGATTCGGTTCAATTAACAACCTAAATTCATTCTATTTTCTCTTATATCTCAGAGCATTTGCTTATATTTGCATCGCAAATTTATTTCAGAGCTGCTCATTCGCCGCAAACCGGAGAATCCATGGCGATAGGATGAAACCTGCCTGACATATTCGAACGGCCTGCTGGAGATGGCAGTGCGGCTCGTATAGCGTGTTGCCAACATTCCTCATAAATACTCGCACAAACTCAAGCGTGGAATTCTTCACGTGAGAACGTTTGAACTTTTTGTTTGATATACACAACTAGTTTGATCGAAAGACCGAGGACTATGGACCAGAAAGTTTACCAGTGCGCTTAGATTTCGTGCCGTGCCGTGTTCCCTGCCTGCACTCACCGCTATATTGTCTAGAAGTTTGAGCTGTTTTGACTGGAACTTTTCGAATAAATTAACGCTGGCCCTCGCTTGGCTGACAAAGCCAAATGTCAGTACTCCTACCTAATGAACGAAATTCGGTGGGAATTTCTCCGAAGCGGAAAAATCAGCTCCAATCACAGGAAGCAGGAGCAAAAAAAAAAGAAACGAAAAACTTTTCTCCTTAGGTGTTAATCCAAGCGAATAACGTGATTATCCATATTCAACAACTCACGACCTCACCGGCAGCCGTAACTCGTCGGACGGTGGCAGACGAAGTTAATCCGGCGAAACACCTGCATCCGCATTTCCAATTTCAGGGTGGTTGAGGGTGCTAATTTGGAATACGGGAAACGTGCAAGCGAGCGATAACTTTCCCGTTTCCTTTGAGGAAATAATTGTTTTCCTCATTTGGTTGATCCTACCAATTTTAGGAAGCATGTGCATGCACCCAAGGGGAATCAAGTTGCTGGCTTCGGTATGTTTCTGATCGCACGCGGCAGCAGCAGCAGACACAGCGAAGACTGCAGCATTAAATATGTTCGTCTCGGAGGAAAATTTGAATACCTAGTATAACTGGTAAATTATTTCTAGGGTATGGTGCATGTTTATTAAATTACTACAATTTCAAAGAACTTCGACCTGTCACATTAATTCTATCCGTTAGAATCATTCGCAGTATTTGATTAAACTCTAGTTTATGTATAAGAGATGTATATTTTTCTACTTTATCTATTTGTGGAACTCTGCGGAAACGTAGCAAATAGTTTTGATGTGGAACACACCTTTGTTTTCTATATAGAGGTGCAAATTAGGATTTCAAAGAAAAAATACATGTAGAAATGTGGCTAGGTTTTGAACAGTTACAGCTTTTTTATTAAATGAATAATATGAAATATGAGTTAAAATTAAATTATTAAGATTTAAATTGTGTGTTCAAAATCACTTATGAATGTTCCCTATTATAAAATGATGACATGATCTGGTTATTACCATTTAGACATCATTTGTCCCGGGTTGGCGGTTCAATGCATAGGACGCTGGTCTTTACAAGCCAGTTGTCATATGTTCGAGCCCCGACCTGGAAGGATTCTTAGTGTCAATAGGATCCATAGTACTAGCCATGCAATGATTCTGTACACTAAGAATCGGCTGCGAAGTCTGTTGAAACAGAAAGGCCAAATTCCACAAAAGGAATGTAATGCCAAGACTTTGACTTTGCTTTGCTTTGACTTTGCTTCCGCAATTCTGTGATTTTTGTGTAGTGAAAATTGTAAACCTACTTGTTTTGTGTAATGGGGAAAAGGAACTTATATACTAACTTACTAACTAATACAGAGAGCGAATCGATTCAATTGAACATTGCATCGATTTTTGTCGGAATTTGCTCACAGTGTTATGTGACATTCAGGAATCAGAACTAATGGGCTCAAGTGGCACGTCCCTTTTCAGAATTTTATTCTGAATCCTTTGAAGCGTTTTCTTCCATTAGACATTTTTGCTATTAAACCTTTGTGCCAAACACTGGCGGTCAGTCCAGTTTTTCAGTACATTTTCGATTGTATGCAGTTTTATTTCAGCTACGGCTGCACGAATGTTGTCCTTCAAGGCTTGAATTGTCTCTGGCTTGTCCACATAACACTTATCTTCGACAGCCCCTCAAAGATAATAGTCTAACGGCGTCAAATCACAGCTTCGAGGCGGCCAAACGACATCCGAATTTCGACTGATAATTCGATCGTCGAAGACTGTGCACAGAGGATCGATCGTAGCGTTGGCTGTGTGGCACGGAGCGCCGTCTTGTTGGAACCAAATGGTGTTCAAGTCTTCCTCTTCAAGTAACGGGAAGAACCAATCGCTAATCATGGCGCGGTAGCGCTCGCCATTGACCGTGGCGGCGGCTCCTGCCTCATTTTCAAAGAAAAATGGTCCAATGATGCCACCAGACCAAAATCCGCACCAAACCGTCACTCTCTGAGGATGCATCGGCTTCTCCATGATAACGTGCGGGTTTTCCGTCCCCCAGATGCGACAATTTTGCTTATTAACATACCCGCCGAGATGAAAATGTGCCTCATCCGAGAAGTTTATTTTTTTGAAAACACATTCCGCAACATTACCATGATTTTCAAAGTAAAACTGCACTATTTTCACGCGTTCCTCAAGCGTATACACAACCATTTTCGTTCAGCGGAAGGATAAAACTAAGTTTCTGTCAAATCAGAAGTGACATTCAGGTTACCAATGTCGAAATAACCGCTAGTTAAAAAAAATGTTAGATGGCGGACCCTGTATATATCTGCAATAATTTTACTCTCCAGCAATTAAGCGTTGTAAATCATCATCAGCTCCTCCACCTTGATTCAGAGTTCGTTCTTATTTCTTCCATTGTGAAAAAGCTCAAAGATGAGCTAAGCTTGTTTCGTGATCTTGGGCACGTTGATTTTGGGACGATGAAAGCCCTAAAGTATTGGCGAAATTCTTCTGTTGATATAAAATGCAACAAAAATAAAATGAAGCTTTTGAGAAAGGCTGGTTTTGCTAATCGAATGCACAAATACCCACTATCACGTGTCTTAAGGCATCATATAACGGGTGGCAACAAAAAAAATTGGAATTTCTTTCTCAAGTTGTCAAAAAAAGACAAACATACTTGGAGAAGATCTGATTTATTGAAAATAAAGTTACGTTGTTCATTGTTGAAAAAAATTAGTGAACATTTGAAAACGGTCCGTAATCGGATGTTTGGCGAAGCTACTGTTTGATGTCGGAACAGGAGCGTTGTACGGCCTTCATGTCAACTTTGCGAATGCATCTCTTGATTCTACCAATCAACTGTTAGCAATTCGTGGCTCTCCAGTTATTTTTGTACACCAAGGAGCTCAAAACCCCGAAGAAATCTTCGATTAGGCGACACTGAGGTAGATTTATCGGGTTTTGGTTTATCCGGCCAAAACACGTATTGTCCATCATCATGATGTTTTTGAAAAAACGTGATCAAAACTTTCTACAAACATTCGTTCTGGTACACATCTTGATTGATTGCCAACTCAGATGGCTTGAGCCATGGCTTAGAAATGCCTTTCTCGAAAATGATAATGTACAGCATCACTTTCTGTTCAAACTTATGTTTAAACTAATATTTTATGTTCGGATGTACAGTAAAACTATTCGTCTGCGTCTTCGAAAGAGGGAAGTAACTTTCGTCGTCCAAAACAAAACTTTTCAAGGAAAATTTATTAACCAACCAGCGGCATTGAGAATTCAGTATTGAAATCTGTGCGTCAGTATATTCCGGGGCTCGTGTCTTCTTTCGGCACTTTATTCCGATTCTTTTCAACGTTTTGCAGATGTACTAGTGAGAACAATTGAACTTTTTTGCGGCATCCCTTTGACTCAGCGAATCCTTGTTGTTGAAGGTACGAGAAAGAAAACGAAGTCCTTTTGCGTCCATAATTTTGGCTGGTCTTCCACTACCTTCCTTACGAGCAGTTGTTGGGCATCTTAGGATATTGTAAACTGACGAAGCCGCAACATTTTTGCTTTTCAAATGTTGTACCGTATACTATTTGCCGAGATTTCTGTGCATTTCGTAGAACTGTACAATGCGCTCGTGAAATACTTCTTGTTTCGACGGCATTTTGAGCAAAACAGAGCAAGCATGAACAAAACAGAAAATACTAGCCGAAAGAGAAGAAAGAGAGCTAACAAATACACACTCTTAGTTCTTTCTGAGCTCGTTTGTTGTTGAGCATACGGGCCTCGAAAAAAATCCAAAATTTTAGTTGCTACCCGTTAGTTAGATGTCCCAATAGAAGGGGAGACGAACCTACACTCCAAAAGAGCAAATACAGCAAACTAGAGTGGGCAATCCCCTTTTCATCTACCCGCACGCAACTGTACGAATTGTTTTTCCAGACTGACTGATATTTGCGTATGGGTTACTGTAGGTCATATCGGTAGAATTAAACTGAAATATGTAACAAAATACGATTATATATGAGAAATGACTTATCCGTTAATCCTCTTCTCATTGCTTGATTTGTATTATGATTTCAAAAGATACACGGGCAGAACACCAATTCAAAGAAGCAAAACGAGTCATGATTTGTGAAAAAGTATGGTTTTTCATGTAATGATAATACACCATGATTAAAAGTTCTTGGATCCTGAGCCTGCTGGATTAAATTTTCTGTAATTTAAATTTTATGCACCTCTCATTCAAGGATATAACTTCAGGCGTATTTTTGCTACTGTGGTCCTTTTGAGCATAAATTCAGTCATAAATTATGATATGAAATGATTTCAATGATGACTTAAACAAGCCCTTGATATTGTATTCCTTTAGTGGAATTTGACCGACAACTGGCTTGTGAGACCAGTGCCCTATGCATTTGACCGTCAACCCGGGAGATAATGATGAATGAATGATGACTGAAACGAAATAGTATTCTTATATATGATTTCTTTCACTTCAACTAATGTTCCCAATGCCTCTCCTTCGAATAGGAAAATAGTGAACAGCAATTTTTTTAAGATCAATTTAAATTGTATTCATCTGAATAATTTTTATTTATAATTTATATATTGTGGTTTTAAGAACGATGCGTAACATAACAGTTTTGGGTTCATTGATCTAAGTTTGATAGATCTCATTAGTTGGTGGACATATAAACCTATTTGGTGACTACTAGTCTACGGTTTCCGGTCCCGAAAGCACCGATAATAGTAAAGCAAGGCTCCAAAAACGAAACTCGCAACGGTTAAACCGATTACTGTGCAATTTCATCCGGATCCGACCTCCGGTTCCGAAATGGGCGATGGGTGATGATAGTTGAAACTTTCAAACCGTCATACAAAATGACGATTCAAAACCGGTACACATCGGTACGTGCTAAGACAAGACCAGAGCTGCAAATTGTCAGTCATGTCAAATGACCTTGACAGACTGACTAAAATCATCGTGAACTGTAATCGGTACGGTCAAAGTGTCTGTCAAATGAGATACTCGATAGTTCAAAGACCAAGTAGAAGCAACTCAGTCAAAGACAGATGACGCAATTTGTTCTCTCTCTCATTCTCCTATTCCCTGTTGAAGTAAAAAATTCCATGAGAGTACTAACATAAACATAAATTGATAAAGTTAATTGTTCTTTGAAAAAGTCATCGGATTTTGGAGTTGATTGGTGTACATGAATTTAATTCAATGTTTATGCTGCTTGATTAATATTTGGTCACATCGTAATCAAGCAGTGGCAGGAGAAATGAAGATAATATCAATCGCATCGGTAATCAATGAGCGTCCTGGTGAGTGTAATATCAAGAGAATTTAAGTTATGACAGATCGGCTCTCAGACGCTCAATATTGGTATTGAGCCTGGTTGGCAGCAGTCCAGTGACATAAACTTTCCCATCTTCGTCGTGCAAAGTTGCTCGTTGATATTGACATTTAGCAGCTCTGGACAAGACTTGACAACTGGCTACTTATTCTTCCTTTCGATTCATCCTTCTCGTCATTTTTGCCCTGTGGAATAAATACCAACGTATCGGCTACAGTTTAGCCATATTTACAGATTTTTTAATAATTTTATGCTAGGAAAATAATATTTATTTAATTTCAAATTTTTATACTCGGTTTTTGACTATCTTTTAAAACAATCACAAAAATTACATGATAACTACACAACTACTTAAAAGCTATTACAAACAACTTATTATTAGTTGGCTCAAAAGTGCATGAGAGGTGAATCAGCGAGCTTTAATTCAAACAAAGTCTTTGTATCTGAAATCAACATTTGAATGGAATTGTTTTTTCCCTGAACGTCATAAAATTTACGACACAGATATGTGCGCAATGTTCAAAGTCGCAAAAACTTTTTACGACTATGACAGAAATAGATTGTTAGAAAACGCCATCTGAACTTGCATCGATTTCTTATGAAATGGTAATGAGAAAGGCATCATTGCACAGCAAGGTGGATTAAAACAGGTTTTTTAATCAAACGAAGGAAACGCACGGACAGATAACTAAGCTAAACTAAATTACTTGATTTTTTTTAATCATAATGTTTAGACTTCGATCCTCTTGGAGACAAATGTAGACTTTTTGTGATAAGCACCGCTCCTCCCCTTCTTTCCCATAGGTCTACGTGGTTTATAACCGCTGTCTAACGAAAATACTCCTGTAGTGTTTCGAAATTGATAAAAAATCGTTCGAGCTAGAAGTTATAATAAATTTGTTCCATTTTTTTATTATCGAACAATTTTAAATTCCTAGTTTAAACATAGGCTCACGGTGTCTAGAAGCCTCATTGACGAAGGTATCAACAATGAGCGGTCATGCAGAGTTTATTAAAAATTGTGTGTCGTTTATATCATATTCCAAGGTACTACCCACTCGTTCGTCATACAGACTATTCACCATCTCTCATCGTATTGAATACCTGCTTTATGCACGTACAACTTAACACATTTTCCTCGCCATTCCGCTGGGTGCGTCTCGCATTGTGCAACCTTTCAGCGTGTCACGTCCACTTTCAGCAGTGTGCGAATAGAAACACAATTATCAAGCGTCTATCTGTCTATCCGCGCGGCTAACGGCGAATCGTGTCGTCATGTTCCGGAACATCGTGGATCAGGTGCGAGAGGTAAGGAACAAGGAACGAGTTTCCGCTCAACGCCATTTTGAAAAAGTTTTCACACATCCAACCGTCACCGGGACGGGATTGCAGAGGACATTTCCGGCCATGTGGTTAAAACAAGAGCAGGTGCCTTGAGATGTGGGAAAAAGTGTGCGTGCGTGTGACAGAAAATGTAATAAGTGCTTAAGTGTTTCTTACCATTTTTGCTGTGTGCTGAATTGTTCCCCTTGAAGCACATTAAAAGCATCCCCAATGACTATCACTTTAGGAAAGTTTGTTGCGTAGTGATGCTGGTTTCCCATTGACAGTCGTCAGTGAAAAGAAAGTATACTAAAGGGAACACTTAGACTCATTCAACGTCACCGTAAAGCAGTGTATGTTTGTGACTTCCTTTTGATATAATAATCGTCAGGATAAAATATCTGCGAACTCCTTCCGTGAGATGCCACCCCGTTCGACGGCAGTGAAATTGTCCCCCGGTGGCATCCGGAATACGTGTAACGATCTGTAGGTTCTAAAAATAGTTACTTGACCATTTGTGGGGAGTAGTCACGGAACATGTAAGCAATTTAAACTTTCAGAATTAGTACTGTTAGCAGCGGCATGTTTTGTGGATTAGCCAACTTTGGGACATAGCAGCAGAGTCGAAAATTGGGATGTACTTGGCTTAGAATGAAATTATCGGCAAACCGTTATGGGGAAAGTTTGTGAAGTTATTTTTGATATAAAAACAGAACTTTCGATATTTAAAGCTTAACGATCACATCCCAAAAATAAGAAGAATTTGGGTCACACTTCACTAATACCTTTCTTGCTGTCGTGCTACTGGCACAGAGAGCAGAGAACATTCACCCTTCGTTTTCCCTAGAAATTGGAAGAATTTTGAAGACTCATGGCCGGCTTATGCTCGGTTTTTGAAAACTTCTAAAATCTGTATAATTTTTTTCAAATCAGTGCAATATAATCAAAATCTGTGGAACACAGTTTAGTCTGTGAACGTGGCATCTCTACTACTGTCATCTACTCGACTGTTCGCCGCGATCTTTCAAAACATTCGTCTTCGTTCCGGAACGATAACAATGTTATTTTTTCTATTGCATAAATTTTCCAACTAAAACGGTTATAATACTTCTCGCACGATTTCTACGAGTATAGAACATTCCTTTTTCTATCCATGGTAAGTAAATTTCCACTAAATTCAATGGGAGTAAAAAAATAATAAAATTGGGATTTTTGCAGTTCAGTTAATATATAAATAAATAAATAAACATTCGAGCATGTATAAAGTTTTCTCTGATTCAGGATCAGGTGAGCCTTAATCTTGCACTGCAGGTGAATCGTATTTGAAACTTTTGTTTGCTGGATCCTCGATATAAGATTTTTCTATTTTTTCGTTTTTATAATTGTTGATTTTTGCTATGGTACGACTAGCCTTACCATTAGATGCCAGAAAGGCAAGCTTCTTATAGAATCCGTGAATGTATAAGATACTGTCGTCTCTGCTGGAAAAAGATAGACTTTGGTTATACAGTCGTTTGTTGGAAATTATTCATTCTATAATTGACTTAAATACCAAAAGAAAACAGTATACATAATACCGGGGCTAAACTAGGCACTTTTTGGAAATTGAAAAAAAAACATAGTTATTATATTTTCATCAATAAAAAAAATTTACAGAATAAATTTTCAACTGAATCGCAGAAAGTAATAATCACAGCGATATTTTTGGTGGACATAGGGTTGCCGATATGAATAACAATACTTTTTCCACTTTTCAAAAGATGATTTGAATCAGTGCGGTGAAATTTCATTTTCAATCCAATAATATAAGATGAAAATGAGGTTTATGGCCGCTGACCGTCAGCATATCCCTACTAATTCATTTGACTTTTGCTGCCATTTCCAAGTGAAGCTCCCGGAATTCATCGTCAGTTGATTAATCGTTGATAGTCATTTGAAGTTTTGCTTGCTCAGTTTCAAGTGCCAAGTAGTGTAGCTCCTGTAGAGATCAACTGACGGTGGTTAAACTGAGCCTCGATTGAAGAGAAACGACATTGTGTGTGTCAGAGAGAGAAGTTTACTGCATTAGAGAGATCGTCAATGTGTTCCACATTCTGTTTCAATTGAATAGAATGAAGTTTTACAGCACTGATTAGAATAAACCAAATAAAACGCTATTCAGCATAAAATTGATTTATAGAAGTAACAGGAGTGCAGCATTGTGCATGTCTCAAACACACAGCAGGCGCAGCGTTTGGATGGCGCGTTTAAATTTTCGTAGCCTTAGCCTGCGCTCCTGTTACTTCTGCGTATGATATTCATGCTAAATTTGCTACTATTTTTTAATCAACTGCATAACAAGTTTTGTGACTGATTTTTTGGTAATACTTTTATCATCATTATAACTATTATTATTCATAGCACTTGCTGCTTCTATTGATGATATAACTCCACTACCACGGTATTGGTGAAAAAAATTCGAATACATCGCCACTAATGATGCACCTGTGAACAGAAAATCAGTATTGTTTTTATTTATTTTTATTACAGCTCAGTCAATTTTGTATCAATTATTAATATTATGTCACCATTTGATTGGAAATATTTCTACGTATTGATTTGAATGTACATAGCCATGTATTTTTAATTGTATATCATTGAAATGTTGATAAATAGCTAGCAGTGTCCTATTTTATCTGCAAAAAATCGCCGGCATACCGGATTTCCCTGCCATAGTCGACGGTTTTGACGGAGTAAGCGATATATCAAAGGGAAAGCATCGCTCTGATTGGTCAATCGATTCAAAAGCGAAGCTGTTGGAAGCACGCGAATCTATAAATAGAAGCAAAATTATAGCTAACGTTTCAGTCCTACGCGTAGTATACTAGAGGTAGGTTGTTGCTAGACAGCAAGACAAAATGTGCCATAAAACGATTTGAAGCTTTAACTGGTATGCTCTGATCTTGTGTCATGCAAGATCGGATGAAATTCCATGTTATGTCGTTTCGCCCGAGAAAATGACAACTACCCCAGGGTAAATTTTGAGTGCATAAGATTAATTTCTAATTTATATAAGATGAACTCGATTGATGGTGAGATAAAGTTTATCGCTTCAACCAAAATCGCAGAAGGATAGTAATGGTAGAGAAACGCTATAAAAATAACTGCTTGCGTACAAAACTTGAACACAAGCTTGGCGAAAAGAAGCTTTAATATCGATATCCGTATCGCAAGCAAGTACAAACATATAATTGCATACATTTGAGCTATTGATGTAATTTCGTCGGCTACGAAACAAATACAAATCACGACTATTAGGTTGTTCGCAACGCTGTTTTATTTCATATGGACTGATCTACTTTAGATCTACAACTGAAACATGTCAATCACGACACTGAGATTTAGTTCTATTTTTCGAGTACAAATTTAAAACAGACTTAAAACTGTCGACGAAATTGTTTTAAATTAATGAATATTTGAATTTGAATACGAATAGAACCCTGTTTTTTTTTAGTGAGCGTCTGTTACGAAATCTGAAAGACGAGATGTCAAAGCGTCGAATAACATTTCAGAATTTATCAATATAAGCGTTAAATGTTTTGCACTGAATAATACAGTTTCATTTAAAAGCACTCCAGCTCACTATGACCTGTAAAAATATTCATATTGTTTTCGAAATCATTAATTTAGTTTGTTTGTTTCTGATTTGAAACAGTGAAGTGAATAGACACAACACCAATACATTTACAGAAATATATAGAACAGATTTTAAATCTTTCCGTTGAGATCGTCAAGCTCGAGTTTTATTTTTGACAGTTTTAAATTATACAACAGTATGTCATTTTAGAACAGATATCCATCATCGCGTTGCGAATAGCCTTAGAGTCTCTATTCTGGGTTCGCGTGTTCGGTGTTGGTTCCTAATAAAGATCAATCTAAGCAGACTCTCATGCATTTGCGGATTCAAAAGTGTGACGATTAATTGAAAATATCGATCGTTAGAAATTTTGGTTGCCTTGTTCCACATCAATGGCTCGAACAACCCCAGGGGCTGATCTTTGTAGTTTTTGTAAATACAGCAAGCAAAGCCACTATCGTATTCTATCTACCAAATTAGAAAAGACCATCGCAAGTGCACATTATTTTTCGGTAGTAATGCGCCATCTAGTGGCTGGTAGCCATTACCTTGTTAGAAAATATAGCTGCGCCAAATAGCTGCAGATTTTAGTAGCAAATTCTTGTTTGTTATTAATAATACTGATGGCAACTTTGGCAAACGCATTGAAAGTACCCGAGCACATTGATGAAAATGCAGGAAATGCAAACGACTAGCAGCTGTGACGTAATCGCTCTTGTCGGAAGCGAAACTAGCTTTGCAAACGGCACAAAATACATCTGCTCGCAGTGGCGATAGAATCCAAACTAATCCAATTTTTGTTGAGAGGTTTGTTTTTACCTGACTTCGTTTGTAGCTTTTTCACTTATGGGCGGTCCTAACGGCTATAAAAATAGCCGCATATTGAAATTTAATGTCGATTATTTCATTTCGGATTTGCATTTCATTGAAAGAAACAATTCGGATGCTGTACGGGATTCATTCCTGCTATTCAGAACGACCAAATTGTGGAACTCACTACGATATTAAACACTGTTCGGAACATTTTTCGAACGATTTTTTGTACAGCAGCAGATATTTTGTAAACTCGTTCTGATTGGCTGGTGTTGACATGGGTCAAATGAGACAGGTTTTTCAATAGTGTACTATTGAAATACTTCAATACTTTTTCTATACACGCTTAAGTTGAACAATTTCGATTCTATTGGTAGTTAGATTATATAAATCCTTCTACAGATCACTGAGCTATGAGCTTTAAAATACGAGAAAGCACACGCGCCTTATGAATTATACTCTTTGATACTCGTTTATACCAAACATTTAAGAAAAGTTTAATTTTGAATTATTTGAGATTATGTCACACAACTGAATATTTTATCATAAAATTGTGATCATATTTTCGATGGCGTGTAGCAAAAATTATGTTGATTCGTTAAATACAACAAGAGATATTCACGATCAAAAACTTATTACTCTCTCAGAGGGTAAATTTTGAAAAGGCGCCCCATAGTAAAGTAAGTCGTATTCACGACAAAAAAATATCATTTCTTCTTGCGTGTTCCCACTTGCATATGGCTGTCAGATTTCCTTCCAGCATTCTATCAGAATTCCGGCAAGAGTCTGGCAATAACGAAACAACCGTTTCCGGCAGATAATTTCATCTAGTGGTTACTAATGGTTCTGTTTCTGCCGAATTCTTATCGTAGTTACAAGACTGGTAGAACTGTTTTGAATTGGCTCTACATTTTTTAGTGTTTTAGGTTTTATTTTTTGCATAAGAAGTATAAATGGGGGACTCTAACATAGCTATCTCTCTATACCAAAAACATGATACGTAATTCTTTATTTTTAGAAAAACTCATATTTTAATCTTATTTACCTCGTATAAAGACTCGTTTTCATTTTCGTATGTATATCGTATGACGAATATCAAATGAAGTCGACCAAAACAAAAAGGAAGAGCAAACTAGCAAGACACGTCCGACGAAAGAATGACGCAACGTTGTCAACAGCCGGAATGCAGTCACACTAAAAATCATTTCTACCTATTTTTTAGGAGAAATCACTCATTGTCGAGCTCTTCTATAAGCTACCCAAAAGTTGGTCGTTATCTAGTCAAACTTTGAGTTGATGTGTCAAAATGTGGAGCGTGCTTTGTTATGGCATAACACTTGTACTGAACATTTACATTTACCTAAATTTTGAGGTCATCACTCTTTACCTTAAATTGGGGAGATGCACTTTAGTTGATTTTTGGTAGGTTTTGACCCTAAATTAGCTAGCGGCTGGTTACAGTGAGTTAGACAGAACTGAATATCATGGCGTGGACCTTCCAGTAGCAGCAAAATTAGACCTTCTGCGTGGTATAAAGCTTCAAACGCTTAGGTCGCGCTCTCATTTGCTTTCGGACGATCTGGCGAGCAGCAGCAACAACAAATTATCAGTAATCGAATTCAGAATACTGGATCAGGATTTGGGAACTGTATTCTAAACCGGAATTCAGAACTTGGAGTCTGGTCCACCTGGATTCTGGACCTAATGTTGATGTTTAGAATTCTGTTCCAGAATACAGGTTCAAAAATGGAAACTAGGCTCTGGAACTGAATTCAAATTTTGGATTCTTTAAATAGATTTTCGGAACTGGTTACTTGAAAAAAAAATCAGTCTGATTTAGTGAATTCAGTTCCTTAATTAATGCTCGGAATCCGAATTTCGAGTCGGGAATTCAACATTAGAATTTAGCAACAAAATTCAAAATTATAATTATTTTGGATCTGAAGTCTAGAGCTAAATTTTAAGTCTGTACTCCGTACCTGAGTTTGAGAGCTGACTTCTGAACCAGCATTTAATTCCTGTACTCAGTTTCATAATTTAATTTCTAAATTCAGTTTCAAAATTCATTTCCAGATTTCAGAACCTGCTCGCTGGAACTGAATTCGAATACTGAAATTTGATTGTTAAACTGAATTCAGTTTATTAATTCGGGTTCTAAACTCTAGCTCAGAATTCAGTTCTAAAACTAAACTTGGATTCTGAAAGCGAGTTTCCGAAATATACATATTATCACTACCATTATTTTATCATAAAAGACATGTTATTTCGCATTATTCATATGGGTGTCAGAATGGTTGCAGTGAAAAATTCGTACTTTAGTTTAGGATCACCATTTTAAATTTAAGAAATGAAAAAGCTTGCACAATTCACACAATTGATCAACTAACTGATTTTCGTATGTGTGAAGAAAGCGTGTCAGTTTTATTCGTATTCACGTCATTCAGTGATGTTTCTGACATTACCCACCTATCCTTTTTCTGTAGATAATGGAGTAAAAAACTTTGCATAGTTCTTTGAGAATGTTTTAATGGTTGTAGAAGGATCCGATTTGTGAAATTTATCCGATGTTTACAACTGCTTAGTACTTTTCGCTACCCCAACTTTTTATCAAATTTTGGACCAAACATCAGGAACTGGAATTATGTTCCATTCCCTAGTAACAATTTATGTTACGCTAGCTTGTTTGTGACTAGTTTGCAACCAGATATTTGAGTGATTGTTACTAACATCTAACCGCTTGCATGACTCAAAAAGCGCAGTTTCTACTAGTTGTTATACCGGCTAAAAATATGTTGTCGTTACGTTGTAATGCCATACTGAAATAACTTATCTTTTCATAACTTGAAAATAACTTGTTTCCAAGTAAACTAGTTGAAATTTAGTCACCATCGACATTATAAACATTGAATGAATCCAGAATACTTTTCTATCATCAATAAAAAAGCAGAAGAATACTTTAAGTCACAAACTTGATACAAAGTACAAATTTCACAACGATCCAAAAACTGTCGAGCGGAATTCAATTTTACTTAACAGTTTTTTATGCGCCTTCAATCAAAATCTTTTTATAAAGATATAAAAATTAAACAACAAAATAACCCTATGTTCAGAATGCTCAAAATTATTTCAAGTAGAGTGATTTCTCATCATTTCAAATTCATATATCATGAGAACTATAATATTATCATAATCGATGTTCAATCCCTATATTATTTTCTTCGTGTTTATGACAGTGCATAGGGGCTGTCCATAAAAGACGTCACGCTTTTTTTGACGATTTTTGACTCCCCATCCCCCCTTTGTCACAAATTGTCACAGAAGCAAAGACCCCCCACCCCCCCTATGTCACATGTCACGAATTCAAAATAAATAAAATTCATCTCAATACATTCTCAATATGTATGAAAAGCCATACAAATATGAGGGAAAAATCGATTTATTACATGCTGTCATTAGAATCCTTAAAACTACAAAATCATCGGAATTATTTTATTAATATCAATTATATAAATTAACAAAAGTATTTGGTTGGAATTGATGAAACATTTAAATCATCTGTTTTATTCTTCCTAGGGGTACACAGATATATTATTGTTTTAGGCAAAGAATAATATTTCCTTAGTGTAGCATACAGGGCTGAGAAAATAAAGACCAAAACCTCATCAAAACAAGATCACTGCCGGAGAATCTTTTCATGATCAGTTGATCAGTGAATTTTAAATCACATCGATCAATATCGGTACTGATCTTCCGTCACACAATGGGTAGTGATTTTAAGCTAAACTGATTCTTGATTTATGTAAGTTCACTCATTGGATGATTCGATAAGCTTTGATGTTGGTGGAGGAAAATCACATATGATCAAGATAAGACATGACATGATCTACGTCTGAAATCGTTGATCTCCCGCCCTTTTTCAAATAGAGTACAGGGTCCGGCACTCGAAGTGTAACCAATTTCAGACCGTTCGCGCAGCTGACGCACGGGCATCAGCTCTCTAGAAATTTGCTTAATGACAGTTCGGAGTTGTATTGTTTACAAGCACAAGAAAGCATTTTGCCAAAAGTGAACGCGAAAAAAAAATCTTGACTTGAGAGAGCGAAGGAGTTGCTTCGTTTGGCCGAAAGCGGTCAATTTCCGAACATTGTATTTTCTGACGAGAAAATTTTTCCAATTGAGCAATTCGTAAACTCTCAAAACGATAGGGTTTACTTGACCGACCGTTCATACGAGAATTTAAGTCATCGATTGGCCACCAGGAGGTAGCACCCGCAACAGATAATGGTTTGGGCCGCTGTAACCGCAGATGGGCGCAGATGATATATTATTATCAATGCTAGAAAAGCAAATTACTGAAAAAATTGTCAGTGCATAACTTAAGTTAAACCGTTTGAAGGCATCTTTTTCTTATTTATTCATATTAGGCAAAATTTATTAATTTCGCTAATTTACTCGCTCCTCCGTGCACTTTCGCTGATCACAACAGAAATGATTTCCTGCAACACTCATTTCCGAATTTACAAGAAGTAGCTTTTTCATCAACAAATACACATTTTCCTATAGAATGTAAACGTTTATTGTGGAGATTTTTTCAGGAAACAGGGCAAACCAGTAATATAATTAGGTATTTCAAAAATGCGCTCATATAAAATATTGGACGTCACATTCCAAAAACCTACCCCCCTCCCTTCTGTCACAAAAGGTCACGTTTTATGAAACACCCCCCTCCCCCTTGCGGCGTGACGTCTTTTATGGACAGCCCCATAGAACAAAAATGACTATTCTGCCTTTCACTATTTTCGGCAAAAAGTAGTTTTGAAAAAAGTAATATCCTGGTTTTATTCACGTTTCATACACTTCTTGAGACTCCATATTGTGTTCGCCATATTCAAGCCAACAAAGGTTGTTTTGTTTGCATTTTAGTTATCAAAACGTTGGGAAAACTTACCGATAACTATCTGAATTAATGAAGAAATTATATGTTATAATCTTATAATATCTAAGTTATTGCTATATCAATTCACAGTAACGATTCACATATACGTTAAAGTATTCATAATGGTTTCGCAACGGAAAATAAACCTTTTTTCAACTAGTAGCTGAAAACAAAGCTGTAATTAAAGATATGTTAGAATCAAGTAACGATAACTTACAAATGATAGTTAGTTTAATGTTTACGTTATAAAAAAACACTGCTGTCACCTTGTTTTAACCAGTATAACATAAAAAACATGTTCGTGCTCTTGTTGTAACACAATTGGGTTAAGTGGTGTCAAAACTAGTTACGAGTTGCTACCATTGAAGTCAAATAAACATATTTTCAACTAGTGGCTAGAAGCATTGTTGTGATTAAAAATATGTTTGGATTAAGTAACGATAGCTCATAAATTATATTTAATTCAATATGACACAAAGATGTTATGATTGGAAACATAAATAACTATATCGTAACTAGTTATGTTATGATGAAACATTGCTGTCACCATGTTTTAACCAGTATAACATAAAACACATATTCGTGCTCTTGTTGCAACATAGTTTGTACTTTGTCGTATCAGAACTTGTTGCGGATTGCTACTTGGGTTCGGAACCTAAGACAGGCTTTGTATTCAGCTGCAAAACTAAGGTTCAGATTCTAGATCAAAATTTCAGTTATTCAGTTTAAATTGAAGTCCAGATCTAACAGGCGACTGCTCTCCACGACGCCCGAAAGCGAATGAGATTGCGATCTGAGCGTTTGACGCTTCATATCACGCAGAAGGTCGGTTATTGCTGCTATCGGTGTGAGGTTCTCACCACAACGTCCAGTTCCGTCTAACATGCAAGAAGATTTGATCGATTTTCGACAACAGTTTACCTTTTACACGCGTCCAGTTGAACATCAGGACTAAAACTACTTCAACACCATCGTCCGAGAACGAAAAAGGCAAGCAAACGTGATAAAGTTTCCTCTATTGTTTCCAAAAAGATTAGAAAACTTCATTTGTGAGTTTTCTATAAATTGCTGATCATGTATCTGATGGCATGTAGAAACAACAATGTTGTTCGGTTTAGTAGAACTCGAGATATTCACGAATAAGTTCTACCCATTCTTCTAGAGGGGGGAACATTGAAAAGACACCCCATAGTAAAGTGAGTAGGATTCACGGAAACCTGTTTTAAATAAAACTGGTCTCTCCATCCGTGAAAAAAAAAATGGAATGTGGAACAAATCAATCCTAACTCTGCCATATTTCAATGTTAATTTATGAAATTGCTTTACAACATTTCTTTGATTTATTGAAAATGAATCGAAATTGGCCAAGCAACTTCGAAACAGTTTTTAGTTATTTTGTTAATTTTTGAACGCTTTTTCATTAAATGATGCTATTTTAGTCCAGTTCAAATCTAAATAGAATTTCCCTGAGAAATATGATGGATCGAACCAATTTAGTCCTACGTCAAAAAAACGAACAAGTTTTTAGTTTTTATCGGTTGTATCCGAGACGAAGACCAGATCTCTTAACGGCCGCCAATTAAAGCGTCCAATCAAGTTGATTTCAAAATTTCTCCATCAACAATTAGGCGCACCAGCAGTTAAAGTGTCATTAATTTGATTTTATACGCTTCCGCGGTGAAACGGAACTTTCGGGCGAAACTGCTCGAAACCCCAACATGTCAATGGGAACGACCTGGGCTGGGTGGGACAAACTTGCCACAAACACAGATAATAATTTGAGCAAATTATCGCTAGCCGCAGACGAGGCGCAAAAACAACCGCTTCTTCGTGGGAAAGCATAAGTGGCAATTTGTAGGAAAAGTTTCGCCGAAACACTCCCACTCAGGGAAAGCATCAAAGCCAGAGACACAGCAGATAGTGAGTGAGTGAGTGAGGAGCGAGTGAGGACTGAAAGTGAAATGAACGATTAGGAACAAAAACACGCTCGCATTTTGTTTCGTAAGTCCCATCATCAGTCCCGGCAAACCGGTGCGTCGGCAAACCGGGATTGTAATGATGGGAAGTATTTGCGACGGAATTGTTAGTATTTAGCATTGTGGTGATGTCAGGTTTTTGTTGGGAACATTTGTGATTATTTAGGTCTGTGATAGCAGGTTATTGATAGTGAAAACGATTTAGACAAGAGACCGAATCTGGGGGTCGGTTTCAAGTTTCAAGAAATTCACAGCTTATTCCATGAATACACGATGTAGCAATTTAGATAAATTCAATTTGAGTTGATTGACTGGAGGAAGTTCATGCTCTAGCTTAAGACTTCCGTTCCGCGAATGTAAAGTGGAAGTAAAGCGATCCGCCGACAGAGAGAGAAAAAAACGAAGATGACGGTAGCATAAATTATAATATTCTCAGACTGTTCGAAGCAAGTAAGACTGAGAAGACAAAACAAAAAAAAAAACAACAATGATGATCCCTTGGCTCACCTTTGCTTTTTCATCACCGGCCCAAAGGATGCTGCCTGTATTCATGAAATGATTGATTGTTCGTCCTACTTTCTACCCGTGGAAAACCGTTCCGTGCCGACCGGGCAAAAAGGTTACGAACACCTGTTGTTATTTCGCCTCCGTGATTGTGGAATTTTACTGATGAGAAAAGTTGGATTCAGTTGCCGGAAGGTTGGTTTGGAGTAAAGGTAATCATAGCTGAGCAGCGTCATGAAACTGATGTTCGTTGCAGCACGCGAGTGCCATTTTACGATGAGTACATAATCCAGTCGATACCTCTGCTTGGAAATCGTCGGAATGTTTTTGAGTAGCTTTTTTACTCGATGTAAAAAAACGGCCGACCGGATACTGCTTTCTTTACAGCGTAACGTAACAAGAGCTAGGAGCATTGTAAAGCAATAAAGAAGGGGAATGGGAATCGTGCTCGAAACTTTACAAGCAACCAAGACGATGCACTATGATGAGATAACATCTAAAATCAAGTAATAAAACTACAAGAAACATCACTTATCCCAAACGCCAGCTGGCATACATTCAATCGATCAACTGTATGTTTTTTCTGTATCACCGGGCTGCAGTGTCCTGAAATTCATGGCTTGTTGCTTCTTACTGTCGGCTGCTAGAACGAGCATAGGACGGAACACAGTTCCTTGCAGAACACGGTTCCTTACAAGGTATCAATTACTGACGGATCAATGCTCCGGTTTTTTATTTCCATCTCTTGCTGCTAACATATGTAATTTCTCGTGTGCGGTTGAACAAACGGACGGTGAAAAAGCTGCAACAAGTAGTAGAACTGGGCACAGAAACAACGTTATTTTCCTTCGATTGATGGGAGTGGTTTATGGAAGGAGGTGAGCGAAGTTTCTTACCTATATTTGTATCAGCGGTTGACAGTGGTATACCTAGAAAAATTTGCACCCGAGACAAAACTTTATTTTTCGCCCCTCGATTTGGCGAGTAGAAAAAAGGTCCCAAAGATTGATTTGCCATCCCCCTGAAAACGTTCGAGAAGAGAACGCCAAGATAGCGATTTCCGGTTTATCAATATTCCTTGAAAACAATACAATAAAAGTATTTTCTGGAGTAAAACCGGAAAACGATGTTTGAGGACGTTTCAAAATTCAAATTGATGAGTTTTGGCTTATCGCTATGATAATACACAATTTATAAAGGGTGATTTTTGCTGGTGTCTTTTTGGCAACACTTTTTTTGACAGATCACGCTTGAATCGTGTCTTGTGTCATTGTCAAACTTGTTGTTCCGTTTGGTGTATAATTCAATCATGACTTACGAACGAACAACGCTTGCAAATTATTGAATCGTGCTGGGTTAAGAGATTAAAAGATCCACTTTTTCGTAGAAAAGTTGTGTTCAGCGACGAAGCTCATTTCTGGTTGAATGCTCAAAAAGACGATTCCACATTTCCTACGGCACGCGAAATAATGACTAAATTGAGAGCCGCCTAGATCGTGTAATTTAACGCTTTTGGACTATTTCTTGTGGGGCCAAGGACTCATATCTACCAGGACAAACCAGCGACGATTTATGCACTGGAAGCCAACATCGAAGCATTTATTCGTGAAATACCGTCCGATATGTTGGAAAGAGTGGGCCAAAATTGGACCTTGCACATGGGGTATCTAAAGCGGAGCCGCGGCCAACATTTGCATGAAATCATCTATAAAAACGAAATTATATTGATCGTTCTGTCGATTCCAATAAATCCTACATATATTTATTTGCACTACATCACATTTAAGATAACACATAATCAACAATAGTACGCCAATAAATAAATAAACAATAGTACGCCACAATACTCGGTTTGTGGCTGCCGCTCTCCATACTCGATCACGCCGAATGCTCGCCAGATCACGTTCTACCTGGTCCATCCATCTTGGCCGCTACGCTCCCCGCCTTCTTGTTTAGAACGGATTTGTGGCAAACACCAGTTTAGCAGGGTTGTTGTTCGGCATTCTTGCAACATGCCCTGTCCACCGTATTCTTACGGCTTTGGGAACGGTACAGCAATTCCATATCCTCGCACCCGCTTCTTCCAGGTGGCGTTTTTTTCTCCCGAAAGATGCGGGTCTGCTGTTTCCGCTTCTGTTTGTATCGTTCCACGTTCTGCCGGGTTCCATGCTGCAGCATTACCGCCCGCTCTCCTCCAAAATCACTCTGCACTCTTCGTCGAACCATTCGTTCCGTCGACCTCGTTCCACGTACCCGACGGTACACTCGGCTGCTTTTATTATGGCTGCTTTTACTGTACTCCAGCAGTCTTCTAGGGGAGCCACATCGAGCTCGCCCTCGTCTGGCAACGCTGCCTCGAGATTAGCTGGTACCGTGCATTGTTGATGACGGAGAGCTGTGGTGATCTCCAGGTGTAACGATAAGGGAGGCTTTGTTGGAAAAATGTGCTACGAATGGTCATGTTCTTGGAGGCGGCAAAACCGATGAGTCGGGATTTGCTTATTGTGTGACAATACATCTAGTCATAGTTCTTTATTTGTGAGTCTGCGTAACCTATCTGTACTAAACCAGGGAAGCTATTTTAAAATTTTGTTCTGAATTCTTCGAAGCGTTTTCTTCAGGTTAAACAGCAACTTGACCAAATTGGTACTGCATAAAGCATTGCTGGTCTGAATTTTTTTTTATTATTTAATAATTCATTCTTAAGAGCTTAGAATTTCTGTTTACAGGGAAATAAAAACATTGAGTATATTTATTAATTTGCTGGATACGTTAAACATTAATATTTTATTCGATCAGACCATGTCAATTCCAAGCCATTCAATTTGATAACGTGATTATCGTTTGGTGCAGAAAAAGAAGCTCTTGGCTTACGAGGAAAGATAATTATTTGCGTTTTTGCTGTATTTGGAAAATTTTGAACTTAAAACTACTCTGGAAGAAATTGTTTTACCAATTAAACTACCCTGCATATGAAAACACATGAAGAGAAGTCCAATTGACTAGACGGAAACCAGGCATGCTCTGCTGTACCTGGTCATTACGGCACGGTGGCAAAGTAGAAGATAATAAGAATAGACTTGTGATCGGTGTGATATGCATATTTCTGTTGTATTTGTTTCCTTAGATATATAGGACTGTTCATATCTGCATTAAATTAGAGAATATTAGAGAATATTTCTCGCAAAAATAGGCAGACTATAGTTTTAACCCATTATGTCCTAGCGTATGATATATCATACGCCAAACTTCACATATTTCAATACATGTTTACTGAAGAAGTTTAGTACCTAACAGCTAGTTGATAGTTTACACTTCTAATTTCTTTGTATATTAAAATTGTTCTCAAGTGTCAACGTTTTATTTGTATTATAACCTTGCAAAGTTCACACAACTGACCAAAGAAAAGTAAGCAACAGTTTTGTGTGAATCTTATGTTCGAAACCATAGATAATGGTTCCATATTTTGACAAACCATTGCAAAATATTCAAATTAATTATTTCAGAAGTGAAATTCCAAAAATGGATGTTAAACAATAAAAAATTGTTGTTAACATTTCAACGTATGATATATCGTACGGTGGGATAATACAGCAGTATTTTTTCCAAAGCATATCGTTAACCGATAAACTCGAGCATCAGAGTTTTATTATTAGTTGAAGTCTTTCGAAAATCTCTTGCCATCAGGAAATCAAATCCATTTTGTTATATCTTCGAAGTGTGGAATATTCAAAAACATGACTGCAAAAAATAGTGCTAAGGATAGGGACCCTTTAAGATTTGACGAACAAGTGAATATGGAGTAAAACTCTAACTTAGAAAAGTAAGTATGAGTTATTCATTGGAAACACTATCAAATGAGCTTATGATACTCCCAACAAATCGCACAAATATCTCTAATATCATACAAATACAGTTAGGTAATTCATTTTCCTAAAACTGAAGAAATGGAAACAAATGAAGTTATTTTTTTTATTTTAGATTAGACAGGTTTTAACCTTGAAGTCATTCACTACTTTGGGCCAGAAAAATCTTCTGACCCTGTGTGCGGGATTGGGAATCGAACCCAGGTAGGCTGAATGAGCGGGATCGACAAATGAAGTTGTTTATTTCAGCTTACAGTACAATACATACAAATAATATTATCAATGAAAAACCGCTAAAACTCGAAAAGATGGTATATTTTGAACGAAATGCACTGAATCTTTTCATTTATATTGTGCTCCATCTCCGATAGTACTTCTACCGATACTATTTAAAAGACATTGAATCGTATATTTAAATACAACTCTTAAAATATAGACATAAGTTAAGCCCTGGCATTACATTCCTTCTGTGGAATTTGGCCTTTCTGTTTCAACAGACTTCGCAGCCGATTCTTAGTGTACAGAATCATTGCATGGCTAGTACTATGGATCCTACTGACACTAAGAATCCTTCCAGGTCGTGGCTCGAACATACGACAACTGGCTTGTAAGACCAGCGCCCTATGCATTGAACCACCAACCCGGGCTAAAAAATATAGGAAAATATAGGCTAAATATAGACATATCTCTAATAATTTTGTTGCTACTGTATTGTCCCAGCGTATGATATATCATACATAAGATAATTTCGTTTGGAAAAGATTGTTAATAGTGATTTGGCATTTCCCAACATCTTCAACACAAAATAAGATGGTATTGATGATATCTGCTCATTTGGTTCAAATTTGGGAACCCCTGGGTTATAATGGGTTAAGGAATTTCAATATGGGCGCTTTGCGGCATGATCATGCCAAATTCATTTCTTTCATGAGCTAGTATATCAAAATTAGTTGAATTTTCTGCGTTTCATACCAAAAGCATCACACGGAAAGACCGAAATCACCATTTTGGCGAAAAAATTGGTTGATTTTCTGATTTTAGTTAGTTATTTTTTGAGACAACTAAAAAAATCTTACTTTTGCAAATTTAGATTTTTTAATTCTGATACCCTTAATAATAATAAAATACTTGTTGAAATGGCTATTTTTTTAGTTGAATTCACCAATTCAACGTGCTGTCATTTCTTAGCTAAGGCACACTTCATTTCCATTCAACTAATTTTTTAGTTGAATTAGAGAAGTAAAATGTTGTTTTCAACCAACATAAATGGTTAAATTGGCTTCTGAAATTTGCATGTATATGGCGCACTGTCACCGAAAAAATCGTTAACACCGTTACGACTACTAGCCACTAGATGGCACACTACTGCCGAAAAAAATTTCAGTTGCGGTTGTCTTTTCTATATTGGCAGGTATAAATACAATGTTGTATTGGAGAAAAAGACATAAACGAAACATAAATTTATTTTCTTCATTCGACTTCGCGAAATCCACTCACTCATTGAAAACTTTGAGCAATCGGAAAACAAAAACCGAATACAAGTAGTACACCGGACGACGTAGCCCGGAAGATTGGAAGATACAAAAAAAAAAACATTATTTGACATATATAATTAGAGTGAAACATTTGAAACTCACTTCACTGTTATGTGTAAAAACATTATTGCGCACAATCGCTTCAAATGCGCACAAATTCTGTATAAATACACTTTCAACTAACAGTTTACGTCATTTTTACATATCGGTCTAGAAATTTATATATGGATAAATCGAAACACACGCGAAAAACATCAAAAGAATTTGCAAGCTGTTTCAACAAGACTGTCCTATTTAGCTTTTGTTGGATTGTTTTTCTTTGACACTTCTCATGAGTTTTTGGCTAATAAACTTTTTAATAAAACCAATTTCATTTTTGTTTTCTTTGTGCTGTCCTTCAGCAATGATGGGGATAGATGAAAAGAAACAAATTTTCTGATTTTAATAACAAAATTAGTTGTCAATGAGAATTTCGTGTTGGATTGAAATATTGCTGGTTTGTGTCCAGGATATTCGCCAACTAAACACATTCTTTAAAAATAAGAGTTTTTTCAGCAAAGTAAATTTTCAATTTTAACTAATTTCATAGTTATTTTGGAAATTTTGTTGTTAAAATTAACTAATTCAAAAACAGTAATACGAATTAGGCGTAGAGCTAATTTCGGTCGTTCCGTGCAGAATCATCAAACTGGAAGTTGAAAGTTTGCACCATCACTAGCACATTCAATTACCACGGCAAGATTCTCTCGCAATGCAAATATGAAAGTATTATTGTTATTATTATTATTATTATTATTATTATTATTATTATTATTATTATTATTATTATTATTATTATTATTATTATTATTATTATTATTATTAGTATTATTATTATTATTATTATTATTATTATTATTATTATTGATATTATTATTATTATTATTATAAATAATATTATTATTAAAGTTACTCTTGCATGACCTATTGTCTTCTACTGAAATTTCGAGAAGAAACAGATATCTTCGCACTTAATAGTTTTCAAAAAAATTCAAATTTGTTGTACTTTTTATTAAGTTAAAAAGGAATTGTTCTAAGTTTAGAATGTACAGTTTTATAATAGTACATGTATAATGTAACTAATTTGTAGTTTAATGTAGGTGCAATTCTAGCAGTGAAAAATGGGAAAGCTTGCACAATTCACACAATCGATCAACTAACTAATATTCGTAAGTATGAAGGAAGCGTGCCAGTTTTATCCGTATTCACGACTTTCAGTTATGTCTTTGACATTACCCACCCACCTGTTTGCTCACGAAACTGGTCCTGATCTGCAATGCCTTTACGGGAATTGGACGCAGATTTTGCACAGGCTGATAATTGGATCGAGCACAGATTTTTGAAAAATGATCTGGCATCCTTGTACGGCAGGAGTTACAATAAGAAGCTAATTATTTTGTCTCCCGAGACGTTAAATCATTTCGTGCTGAATGAATACATGTGTTTGCTTCCTTTCGAACTAGTATTGTATTCCATGGTTTTTGGCCGGAGATTGTCAACGCATATTAACAAACGGTCAATTAAATAACACTATTACTGAGCCTACCCAACATTTTTCTATAGATCGTATGGGACATTATAATCTTGAGTTTATCTTTAGTTCCACTACGTTCCGAACGATAACAAAGTTATCATGCCTGTTATAGAAATATTCCAATTACAACAATTTAAACACTTCTCACACAATTTTGCTGTGATAAATATAACTGTATTATCATGTCGTTGAATTAAACACGAGGATTCAATTGAAACGAAACAAAAATAAACTTGTAATTTTGCTCAGTAACAAAACAAAATGTCTGCATGAAGTGAAGGTAGCACCCACAAAAGTGTCGATCGCAGTGACATCTGCAAGTGTTCACCACACTGAATGAATAAATTTTATACACAGTTCATATGCGAACCTGTTAATCTGTTTTCTGTGGTTCTAGGAATATAATATCACAGTAAAATTCGGGTTAAACTGTACAATGTATCGAACAGATCTCACTTTAACCAATGCACAGCCGTTCAAAAGCCCTTCTGCATATTTAACCCGGTCTCGCAATACCATAAAACAATTTTTTTAAACACAATCTCAAACAGTCCTTCCAACTACAATACTTAAATTCTAGATTTAGCTTTAGGGTGATTTAGTATCTAATCCACAAGTTTAGTTTAGTGCTCCCTTAGTAAGTCTGCTTCCATTCTCTATCGATTATGCAACCAAGATTAATATTCACCATTAGGTTTGTTTCTAACATCCGCTCGACTCTCTCGATTCCCCGGCTGTCCACCATCTTCTTCGGAACTAACTAGATCTTTATGATGTTACTAATACTTTTTGCATCCCCCCCTCTTCATCTTTTCACCATCTTTTGAGACAATTAACTTGATCTTTTGCCGCTTTCTACTTCTTTCGAAACGCCCCCCCCCCCCCTTCCACCCCATCGAACCCCTTCGTAATTCCATTTACTACAATATTCACTTCTCTCTTTTTCTCTCCTTTTTTCCTGCATTGCCGCTCTCCGAGGGCCACTCTCTTTGATGTCCAGCATGCCGGACACCCGCCGAGTGTTTGTGACTTGGGAGTTTTCCCGCGGACCCTCACGGACAGCAGGATGCGGCCCTCAACGTCACCGTCCAGTCACTCTTGACCCTCGCCGGGAGTAATTTTACTTTAAGCCCTTAGTATTAAGCAGTATATCTGTTGAATCTTTGTAATCTGTTGATATAAAAAGATGAGGAGTTTTATGCCTGCTGGAGAGAGAGATTGTAAATTTCAGCTCCAGCGGGCTTTTCCCTGCTCCCAAATAAATAAATAAATAAATAAATAAATAAATGATAAAAGCATAGTATAATCAGAAAAGTCGTGTAGTTTTGAGAAGAAAAAAAATTGGAAGAACATGAAAAAATCATGTAAGTTCTAAATATTTTTTTTAAACCGGTTAAAATACTTTATATCATTAATTTAATTTGAGCCACGGGTTTAGTTTCTATTACAAATTTGCCTGAAATTACTTTCTATACAATTTTAACCCCGAGCGATATTTGTCTCTCACTTTTAGGGGGCTTAATTACATAAATCAAATCGAAAGATGTCGCTCATCTTTCTGAGCAACTTTGCTAAATGTACATTACCACGAAAATCACACTTCTATGGCCTGAAACTAGATTTTTGAACCATTGTGCAATGATTTATACATTTGAGATGAATGAAGGAGCTAAGATGACTAAGGATACGACGAAGCTGTTGATTTGATGTTTAATTAAGAACCCATTTTTTCTGGTCAGCAGTACAAAGTGACAACAGAAACTAACAAATCATCTGCATGGTTTGTAGTGAAGGCTAAGAAGTCCTCTGTATTTCGGGGTATGAATGTCGCCATTGAAACGGGTCTGACAGCTATCCTTCGCTCGTGTTCTACTAGGCAGTCGAAATTCCAAGCCTGGACAATAGGGATACCAATAACACTTGACATATGCCACAAAAGTAAAACTGTATGAAACCATTCTTATCGTTAGTTCTGTCACAAAAGGCTCAATATGGCTGCCGTTTCTTTGGAATCATGCCAGAACCGGCGAAATGTGCTTGCTGCACACACTCACATATTGAAAATATTTCTAGACAAGTCTGTTTGCTGTATTTTTCATTTCGGACCAATCAAGAACCTTTTTCGTACACGGGCATTGCAATGCAACTGTTCCCAATTATTCGAACAAATCAAATACATTCCATTCCAATATTGTTTACGCCAAATGTTGGCATGAATGCTCATTCTACTGTGTCCGGAAATTCATTTCCCGGAAATTAATCGTGCATTTATGTGAGCCCGTCTGAGCATGGAGGGGGGAGTATGTGAAAATCTAGCATCGGCACCTTCTGTTCGAAGATGATACTGCCTACCTGTCGTTGCTTGTGAGCATAACAGCCAGGTAACAGAGCCGGAAAATGAATCTGGTGAATAGGAAAATGATGAAACGAAGACGAGTCAATTATGTTTCATCATTTCCATTGAGCCGTAGTGTGGGCTTGTGTCAGTGGAATTTAGCAAGGTAAATAATCTGATATTTATAGGCAATATAGCTTCAAAAAGTGATTAGCGACTCTATGAATAGAGTAACGATCCCTTCGAAAGACGCATTGAAATTTAATCGACTGACCCAGTTTAATTTTGGCAACAACGGTAAAAATATCAGAAAGTGGTCATTTTTTTTGTCGAGGGTGAAAAACCAATTTATGTCCAAAAAACTTCTGGGACAAACAGTTGTAAACTTGTGCGCCTCCAGTGAAACGGAACAATCGGCATATGATTATGCTCCACTTGACGATTCCGTTTCCATCGTATAGATTTCCGATCATGTTCGTACTCACCATCTCGGTATTACATTTGAGCTTTATATCACGGAGTAGATATATATATATATAAAGGAAAGTTGTGTCCAACAGCCCACATCCTGTTTGACTTCCTTAGGGGTTTCCTTCCTGTCGCTAGCAAAGACTGCTGCCGGTTTCTGGCATGACGCAATCGAATCGCATGGTTCGAATTATTTGGAGCCGGCCCCAGTCCGCAAATAAATGTCAATGCCCTTCAGCATCTATAGATTCCAGACTTTTACGTGTGTTCTTCTGTGGTATTGAGTCTATTTTGATGTAACTTGAATTGTAGACGACGAGAAATGGTCGTAATGATCT
The DNA here is from genome assembly GCF_030247185.1 of Malaya genurostris. Classification (NCBI taxonomy): domain Eukaryota; kingdom Metazoa; phylum Arthropoda; class Insecta; order Diptera; family Culicidae; genus Malaya; species Malaya genurostris. The sequence goes on along the minus strand of NC_080570.1, from coordinate 112,585,502 downwards.
CTCAAAGTTCGTCTTTTAGGCAACAATTATTCCAAACTTTTGGGTATTTGGGCTGTGTTGATTTAGTTGCACAAAAGATGGTTAAATTTAATGCTGAGAAGAAATTACTCAGAATATGTGTAACTTTAATGAAACTACTTTTCTAGAAGTAATAAAAGTAAACAAAGCAAGAGAATAGAAGCAATAATCTGGTGTATTTTATAACGAACTTGATTACGAGAATATTTTCGCAAGTTGATTATATTTCAAGTAAGAATTGCAAGATTGTAAAGCTAATTTATCTCTGGACGTAAGAAATCAACATTATATAGGAAAGAATCTTATGAATAAAACCAACTGAGCAGTAAAGATACATGTAGGGATGATAAGTAACCTCGTCGACTACCAAATCGTGCGACAATAGAATGAAGAAATAAGTATTGTGTCTCTTAATAAATCCATATTTAGTCAGACACATCACATTTATGTACGATATTGTCATGATCGAGCTATCCTGCTGCTGGGAGCCACACATTCCGGACTTTGAACCGAAAACTTAAATGCAAGCGCACTTCGGAACTGTGTTTGGCCATACTTTTACACGCTAGAGAACAGAATGAGTGCCCGGGAAAGGACCGATACCACACACGATACATGCACACGGAGGCACAACTAATCAACTTGTGGCCCCAGCGGCCGAGTTTTGCCACAAATTATTCGTTGAGTATAGTGTTTTTTTCCCTTCATTACTTTTTATCATATATCTCTACTCTGATTACCCCCTATAATCCGCGCGGAGCCTCAGCCGCGCTATCACAAGTCCTTCTGATAGTACCCTTCCCCCCGATGATACAATGGAGACAGATTCAAAATTTGCTCCAAACAATAAGACTACCCGAGTTAAACAGTATCCCGATGAACCCTCGATCTCGGCTGGCCTTTATGTGGTTTATTTCCGGACCATAGAAAAACCACTTAATTTATTGCAAATTTCTGAAGACCTGACGTCACAATATACAACCGTGCAAAATATATTGAAAGTTCGCTCGGATAAGCTCAGGGTCTCGTTAACCAGTTTGAAGCAGGCTAATCAGATCGCTCGAAACGAGCACTTTACGCGGGACTACCGTGTTTACATACCAGCTCGCGAAGTCGAGATAGACGGAGTGATCACAGATCCAAGTCTGACATGCGAGGACATTCTCAAACATGGGGTTGGATGTTTTAAAGATCCCTTGCTTAAGAATGTCAAGATACTGGTCTGCAAACGTTTGCATACAGTATCGATCGCCGGGGATGGGACAAAATCCTACCCCCACTCGGATTCGTATCTAGTGACCTTCTCCGGTTCGGCTGTGCCAAATTACGTCCTCCTGGACAGGGCTCGTCTGCCCATAACACTTTTCATACCACGTGTAATGAACTGCACCAATTGTCAACAACTAGGACATACAGCTTCATATTGTGGAAATCGGCCCCGCTGTTCGAAGTACGGAGGAAGTCAGGCGAGTGGCACTTGTGAAAAAAACATTGAAAAGTGTCTTTACTGTAACGCAGGTCCGCATGATCTCCCAGCATGTCCAACGTATAAATTACGAGGAGATCGCTTGAAGCAGTCCCTCAAGCAACGCTCACAGCGCTCTTCCGCAGAAATAATGAAACTTCCGGGGACACCAAAAACTCCCAAGGAGCCAAAGAACATACCATGTGCTGGACTTGTAAAATTCACTGACATTGTGGACTTCATATTCTCTACCTTCAACATTTCTGACCCCCTTAAGAGTCTTTTGATGACTTTTATTCCAGTAGTTAAAACGATTTTGATGCAGTTGACTGCAAAATGGCCCCTTCTTTCAGCAATCGTATCCTTCGATGGCTAATTTTTCGAACGAGGTCATGGATTCGATTACTGTTTTACAGTGGAACAGTAGAAGTATTATCCCTAAAATAGATTCCTTCAAAATGCTAATAAGAAACCTACAATGTGACGCATTTGCATTATGCGAAACTTGGTTAACTTCTCAGGTACCCCTTAACTTCCACGATTTTAATATAATACGCTTGGATCGAGAAAACCCCTACGGAGGAGTACTTTTAAGGAACAGAAGGCGCTATTCGTTCTATAGAATTAACCTCCCTCTGACTCCAGGCATTGAAGTAGTCGCATGTCAAGCTAGAATCAAAGGTAAAGATCTTTGCATTGCTTCTATATATATATTCCTCCTAGAACCTCGGTCGGGCACCGACGGCTTTGTGATATCATAGAACTCTTTCCTGCACCTACGTTAGTTTTAGGAGACTTTAACTCACATGGTGTGGGATGGGGTTGTCTTCTTGATGACAATAGATCAACTATGATCCATGATATCTGCGACAACTTCAATATGACAATTTTGAATACGGGAGAAATGACACGGATTCCTGCACCACCAGCAAGGCCAATTGCTCTGGATTTATCCCTTTGCTCGACTTCGCTACGATTAGATTGCAAGTGGAATGTGGTTAATGTGGATCCTCACGGTAGCGATCACCTGACTATCGTAATTTCAATCAACACCGGTTTAAGACCATCGGAGACAATCAATGTTTCGTATGACCTCACACGAAACATTGATTGGAAAAGCTACGCGTCTTCGATATCCGAGAAGATCGAATCTACTCAAGAGCTTTCTCCGAACGATAAATACACGTTTTTGGCTGGCTTAATGCTCGAAACCGCGATTCAAGCTTAGACGAAACGTGTACCTGGCGCAAAAACTAACATTCGTACTCCAAACCCATGGTGGGACAAAGAGTGCTCAGAACTTAACGTAGAAAAAATTTCAGCGTATAAAAATTTTAGGAAATATGGAACACCGGATAATTATCGCGAATACGCGGCGCTAGAAATTGAAATGAAAAGTTTGGTTAAAGCTAAAAAACGTGGTTACTGGCGTCGATTCGTGGATGGACTAACAAAAGAAACATCAATGAACACTCTTTGGAACACCGCCCGACGAATGCGCAATCAAAATAATACGAATGAATGTAAGGAATATTCAAATCGCTGGATATTCGACTTCGCGGAAAAGTTATGCCCCGACTCTGTTCCGGAAGAGAAGATCACCCGCGTCGCGACATCGAACATAAACGAAACACCGTTTACGATTATGGAGTTCTCACTTTCGCTCTTGTCGTGTAACAATAAAGCCCCAGGGCTAGACAGAATTAAAATCAACTTGTTGAAAAATTTGTCCGACTCTGCCAAAAGGCGCTTATTGAATTTATTCAACAAGTTCCTAGAGGGTAATATTGTGCCACATGACTAGAGACAAGTGAGAGTTATCGCCATCCAAAAATCAGGGAAACCAGTCTCTAACCACAATTCGTATCGGCCGATTGCTATGCTTTCCTGTATCCGGAAATTATTCGAAAAAATGATTCTCTTTCGTTTAGATACTTGGGTCGAGACTAATGGCTTACTTTCAGATACACAATTTGGTTTCCGCAGGGGCAAAGGAACGAACGATTGTCTTGCGTTACTCTCAACCGAAATTCAAATGGCATTTGCTCGTAAAGAATAAATGGCATCTGTTTTCCTTGACATCAAGGGGGCTTTCGATTCAGTTTCTATAAAAATTCTATCTGAGAAGTTGCATCAGCATGGTCTTTCACCAGTTTTGAATAACTTTTTATATAATCTATTGTTCGAGAAACACATGCATTTTGAACAGGGTAATTTGTCGACAATACGATTCAGTTACATGGGTCTTCCTCAGGGCTCATGTTTAAGCCCCCTTTTATACAATTTTTACGCAAACGACATCGACAAATGTATAAACACATCTTGCACGCTAAGACAACTTGCCGACGACAACGTTGTGTCCATTATAGGACCCAAAGCTGGCGATCTGCAAGGGCCGTTACAAGATACTCTTGCCAACTTATCCGCATGGGCTATTCAAATGGGTTTTGAATTCATGCAATCCACTCATACGATGAGCCTCGAAGTGTTCGCGGGCGTCTAACCGTTGAAAAATCGATTCTGGGATCTATCATATCGATTGATAATGCGATGCGATATCTTGAATCCGATGGTGATTGAAAACTTCGAAAGACTTGTCGAGCTCAATTCTCAGACCCGTTTTATGTCCTTGTATTTTGATTACATGGCTCAGAATATTAATCCTTCTTCGTTTGTTTCCAACCGTGCTCATTTCTTGGATACTTTTGATTCTACTGTGTTTTTCGACATATCCATGAGAGAAGAGATTCGTGGAATTCCGGATCACATACGCCCTCAAGCGATTCCTAATATTTTTAATAACCAATTCAGAACAGTGAACTGTGAAAATATGTTTTACACTGACGGATAAAACATCAACAGGTCCACAGGCTTCGGCATCTTCATTCAGAACATCACCGCTTCATACAAACTCAGTGATCCGGCTTCAGTTTACGTCGCAGAGCAAGCTGCTATTCAGTACCCCCTCGGGATTTCCTGGGAAAAATACGAGAACTATTGAGAACTTTATCTAAACGATCTTATTTAATTTCCTTTGTTTGGGTCCCCTTACATTGCTCTATATTGGGCAATGAAAAGGCGTATTGCTTAGCTAAAATGGGCGCATCGCAAGGTGATATCTATGAAAGACCAATTTACTTCAATGAGTTTTTCAGATACTCTCTTCAGAGGACACTCGAAAGTTGGCAAAATACATGGAGCAATGGCGAACTGGGACGATGGCTACATTCCATTATCCCTAGGGTATCGACGAAACCTTGGTTCAGGGGGATGAACGTGAGTCGCGATTTCATTCGTGTTATGTCGCGGCTCATGTCAAATCACTACACTTTCAACGCACATCTCCGGCGTGTTGGGCTCGCGGAGAGCGGTCTCTGCACCTGTGGCGACGGTTATCAGGACATCGAGCATGTCGTGTGGTCGTGCGTAGAGTATCGTGACGCCAGGTCTTTATTGAAAGACTCCCTCAGGGCCCGAGGTAGACCACCTGATGTACCTGTTCGAGATGTGTTGGCAAATCGGGATATTTCATATATGATGCTCATATACAAGTACCCTAAACACATAAATAAACAAGTGTGATCCGTTGCATCTGGCATACAAAGTTTTCCTTTCTTTGGCGAGGTTAAGAATAATCTTCTAACATCCGCCCGATTCTCCCGATCCCCTGCCTGTATACCATCTCTATCGAAACTAACAAGATCTTCTTGCAGTCACTAACTTTTTCGCATACCCCTTCCCCCGTCTCTTCACCATCTCGATGTAAACTAATTAGATCTTTGTCGGTTTTAGTCATTCGTTCCCATACCCTTTTTTCCACTCCGTTTTTCACAACATTTACTTCTCCATGTTTTTTTTTCATTCTCTTCGGCAACATCATTATCATCGCCCACGGAAAGCCGCCCCAGTCAACATGCGGGCCACCCGCCGGGTTCTCGTAACCCGGGGGTGTTTCCCGCGGACCCACAAAATAATGCGGCAACCTTTGAAATGTTTCCTTGTCACGAGAATTATTCCCATGTTTTCATCACCACCGCCACGAAGAACCACTCCCATCGATGAGGGACACACGCCGGATCTTTAAAGACTCAAGAGTGTTTCCTGAGGACCCACAAGGACAAGCCCTTGGCATCATAAACTTTAACAGATTGTGCCTTAATAAAATATATCTGAAAAAAAAGAGAGTTGGAAATCATTGCAACAACAAAAACCCGGCATGGCTCATTTAACATAGAATCGACACCAGTGCGAGAGCGAATTTCTCTCGATGATATTTCTGAGAATCAAAGGTTAGCACCCTGCTGTGGAGATCTTCTCTGAAGCAACAAACGGTCGCTTATACTCGTTTCGCGATCCGATTCTATACAGGCAGTTGATAATTGCGATAGAATCATTTTACTATTGCCGCTTATTCTAACTATGTGCTTATAAGTTTGTATAAGTTGTGTCTATGAAAATGTCTGTGAATGCTCCACACAAGAGTTTTGAAATATTGCAACCTAGTATGAGAATCATCAAGTTGAATCATCGACTCGATTTTCTGCGATAATTGTCAACTTGCGATTCTGGTCGTCAAATGGTGAGATAACTAAATCCTCACAAGTTCCTATCTCATGCCTCCCCGAGCATCTATGATGACATTTGGTCAATAGAACGGCGTCGACTGGGTGCTATCGCCTTCTGCGTTAGCAGCAGAATGAGAGGGTGCGAAATGGCTTGTAGGTTGAAGCCCATCCTAAAGTGCAGTGTTTATCATAGTATATTACAACATATAATTCTGTTGTTTATTACATCATGTATTATTATTATTATTATTATTATTATTATTATTATTATTATTATTATTATTATTATTATTATTATTATTATTATTATTATTATTATTATTATTATTATTATTATTATTATTATTATTATTATTATTATTATTATTATTATTATTATTATTATTATTATTATTATTAATATTATTAATATTATTATTATTATTAGAAGAAGAAGAGCGTAACTTACACTGCGACATTAACTGTTATATTGTATCATAGCATATTATATGTATCGTAACATATCATTTCATTCATTCTATTATTTATTATATAATTAATTGTACTATATTATATTGTTTTTAATTATTATTTTCATTATTATATTTATTGTTATTATTATTAATTTGTCATCAATAATAATAACATATATTATTTTTATAGATGTGGATATTATTATTGCTATTAGAAGAGAAATATTCTACTTCCTGCAGTATTGCGAAGATAGAAGAGCATAACTGACACTCTACATTAACTGTTATTTTACATAATGTTTTATAATATATTATATTATATTGTATGACATTGCCTAATATTATAATAAATTAAAATATATTATTTTATATTATGTTATTTTATATTATTTTGTAATCTTTTATATCATTTTATGTTATATTAATTTAATTACACTATGTCTTATTGTATTTTCAATATAAAACATTTATCACGGGAACGTAAAGGGAGGGAGCATCAGGGCATTGGACGAATTGATGACTGGACGAGGGATTGTGGATAGCCAGCCCAAGTCACTTGAAGGAAACTTGTTTCCTTCTGAAGGTTTGAAATGAGTCTGACGCGCCCTTCTCAAACAAACCATCAGGCGGGTTCAAGCATGTATAGCGATATGCTTCATCCATGCACTGGATATTATGGTTGGAAGAGCATCTTTTATTCCCGCGGAATACGAGTAAGTCACTCTACTTACATATCCGCCCAACCCTTTTTGTTCGCTTTTCGGTAACAGCTATAGTAAGAAGGTGAATGGATGAGTCATATCAGAGCTACTGTAAGTCTACCCGCATCCACTGGCAAGTCCTTGAACTGATGGTGGCTTCACTTCACATCACATCCCATCAATTGTCAACTTGCGATTCTCTCTTTGGAAATTCCACACAGCAACGATCATTATCAGACTGTAATTTTTTAAGGGCTGTGAAATACTCAGAGTATGAAGTGGAGCGAAGGAATGTAGAAAAATTCTCTCGCGGTTCATGCATTGAGAGACTCGAGTTCTTGTAGCATCTTCTACCGGATTCAACATGTTGTATACAATATAGATAGCAATATATCAGCTTCTGTCAAATTTTCGGCAATCACCAACACTGTCCACATCTATAAAAATAATATATGTTATTATTATTGATGACAAATTAATAATAAGAACAAAAAATATAATAATGAAAATAATAATAAAAAAACCATATAATATAGTACAATGAAATATATGATAAATAATAGAATGAATAAAATGATATGTTGCGATATGCTATGATATTATATTACTTAAATTTATATGTCATTTCTCATCCTCTCATTCTGCCATCAACGCATTCCATCGACCAATTGTCACCACAGATACACGTGTAGGCATGAAACAGGAACCAGTGAGGACCAAGCTCACCTTGTGACGACCTTGATATTTAGATAAAATTTACTTTAAAAATGATAACTTATAAGGAAAACAAATTTATATTTTGCGCAGAGGTACGTAGTACTACTCATAATAAAGCCTATAATATTATATAATATAATATAATACAACATAATGCAATACAATATAACACAATATAATAGAATGCAATATAAAATAATATAATATAATAAAATATAATATAATTCAATACAATATAATATGATATAATGCAATGCAGTATAATACCATACAACATATTATATAATTACATAATAGACAAAAAACCTGTTTTAATCCACCTAGTGGTGTAATGATGCCTTTCTCATGTACATATAATATTGTGGTATTCTATTCAAAATATTTCTCTTCGATTTTTGAAAGAAACCAAGAGATTGTTTGTGTATAGCATACAGAATAAAACAGTGCTTTGATTGCGTAAGCCATCCTTAAGAAAACGAAATGGATTCACTTTTATATGCACTTCCGGCACCGAAACCCCTAGAACCGGTATAATCAAAGTCGGATCGTACGGCCACCAACTAACATGACACAAAAATTCTTCTCGTACGCAATCTGAATTACGATTTAAATGTTTGTTGCATCCGAAAATATTTTAAGTGACGGTGTACAATATTGAACACACTTTACCCTATAATTCTGGAACCGGAAGTCGAATCCGGATGAAATTCAGGAATTCCGTATGGGACCACGAGACCTTTCATTTGAGTCTAAGTTTGTCAAAATCGGTTCAGTCATCTCCGAGAAAACCTAGTGCGATTATTCGACACATACACACACACAGACAATGCTCAGCTCGATGAACTGAGTCGAATGGTATAAGACACCTGGTCCTCCGGGCCAATTTTCACTAGTCGGTTTTTCAAGTGATTGTATAACCTTTCTATATGAGAGAGGCAAAAACATGTAAGACGATAAGATAAGAAATAATATGCTATGATACAATAAAACAGTTAATGTTCCAGTGTAAGTTACGCTCTTCTAATAATAATAATAATAATAATAATAATAATAATAATAATAATAATAATAATAATAATAATAATAATAATAATAATAATAATAATAATAATAATAATAATAATAATAATAATAATAATAATAGTAATAATAATAATAATAGTAATAATAATAATAATACATGATGTAATAAACAACAGAATTATGTGTTGCAATATACTATGATAAACATAGCTCTTTAGGATGGGCTTTAACTTATGAGTCAATTCGCACCCTCTCATTCTGCTACTAACGCAGAAGGCGATAGCACCCAGTCGACGCCTTTCTATTGACCAAATGTCATCATAGACACACGGGGAGGCATGAGATAGGAACTTGTGAGGACTCATTCCATTTGACGACCAGTTGTTTCACGTCAATCTGTTTTGCTCAAACCTCAATGCACTGCACAAACGCTACTGTGTTTCTGGTTCGTTAGTTTTATCATTTCTGAAACCTTCATGACTGAAAAGGTAATCCAAGTCATCTGTCTAACCAACCGTACTTTCACCAAACGGCGCTTTTCTTTTGCTTTAGTTTATCCTAATTAAAACTGCTTGAGGCAACATGCATCGCACAAACATGGCTCAATTATACGAGCAGGTCGAGCAGTCGTTTATTTTAATTTTTCCATTCACCTAACGAAGCCAGAGCACAAGTGTTCAAGATTTCAGGATGCTAATAAGCGAATTACTACTACCTTTGAAGCTGTGTGCCGGATGCAGAAAACTCGTGTACTTCCTCTGCCGTGAATAGACGCTGTCGATTGTCGTCGACTTTAAGAAACGCGAAACCTGGGGGAAAAGTTCTTGCTCTCGACACTAGAAATTCAATTGATTAAATAATTAATCCGTTTGCGAAGAAAGTTTTTTTACGTCGTCGTTGTTTTTTTTTCACCAGAACAACGGTTGTCGCCGGGGATTTCGTTCAGAACGTGCCAGGATTTATCGGGTTGATGTAGACCTATTTCAACAAGGGACTTAAAATTTTTGCTAATGGATTTTAACGCAGCCTTCCGGTGCTGTCTGGAGTAGATGTCGCATGCAACGTCTGGTATTGAGTTGTAAAGACTTCCGACGAAGAAAAGGAAAAGGATCTCTAGATCCGGAAACATAGAAAAAATGTAGTTTCGTTCGGGATTGTTTTTTTTTTGTTGGCTAGTTTCTTGCTGAAAAGGACTATTAAACAGTTTGAAAATTAAGTTTAGATTCGATTTAAAATTCATTACTTCACTGCCAGATGTAGTCAAGTGCTTTTTTCTTTTTCCGCTTATACTTTTGAAGCAGTGATTGGAAAAGTTTTGAGATATCCAATTTAAATGGCTGCCTGTGTCTGAAGTAATAAGTAAAACCCAAGAAAAAGAAAAAATGAGCTTGTATGGATTTACCATATCGAGAAATATGTTTTGAAAATTTAACTGTTGACAGAAGTAAGTATTACAGTGCAATCTCGTACAACACGGATTCCTTGTTGCCAGATTATTTTCTGCCGGAAAATCGGCAATAAGAAATCCCAGAGCATTCGACTGATTGAGACTGTGAACGACTGTGTCTTGTCGCTGTCAACAGATAACACAATACAATCCTTTGTAAATCGGTAGTAATTTATTAAACCCATAATTTTCAGCCATTTGACATGTAATCTAACTATGTGACCAGAAGTGACTCATTTTACAATCATTTTACACATTTTTACAGTTGATTTTACACATGTTAGATCCTGAAATAATTTGAAATGCTGAAACATATGTAAAACATTCTTGTGAAACTTACTCACGTTGTTTTGAATTTAGTCACATGTGAATTTTACATTTTATTGCTGTGCAGTTCATAATAAATAACGCCCAGTTGACTTCATTAAATTCACTTATTCGGTTGTCTGGAAAAGAGCGATCCATTTTCCCTCGTATCCAGAGGAGGCCCTGGCCCGAAATCGAATAGTTTTATCGATTACTTTGCTACATATTATTTACAAATTAATTTTTAATGCATGTTATAAGACTTAATAAAAAATGGTTTTCGTTCTTTAAAAAGACGCTTTTAGGAGACAAAAGCTTCTTTGAACGAATATTTAATTATTTTCGAATAAACCTATTCTTACGAACAACTATCGTTCTATTTTCCTGATCCTTCATTTGTCTCACAGTGAAACTTTATGTTATGTAGCTGCTCTCATCCTAACACTTTCAAACGAATTTTGAGTTTGTCTTGTTCTGATCCTTTATCTCAGACCTAGAATCACACTAAGGTCAACTCCAACTACTTCAACTTAAAAATATCTAAGACAACCGAGATGTACGACCCAAAAAAATTCAGACCTGAGCAAAGCATTAAAACGGCTTATTTAGTAAGGAGATGTATGTGCTATTACAGACGGCTTAGAATAACTACATTCATAATTTAATTTAGGTTAGTATAAGAGGTATATAAAATAAAGAATGAAATAATGAGGCAGAACAACTTAAGTGAAAGCACCGCTAACGAATAACGTCATGAGAATAAACGATGAGAAACGCTCACCACAACCTGTAGTGTCGAAGAACGATAAATAACACGAGAGAAGATATTTTTAAAGATTATGAATAATGTTTTTCTTAAAAACTCGAAAGAATAGATAAAAACACATTGTCTTGAAAAATTAGGAATGATTAAAAACACTGTTGAACCAAGTGATAGTTTAGTAATAAACAAATTCTGGTCACTGAAAGTCTAAAAAATGAAACTCCTGCAATTGGGGCCTTTTACGACATGGAAACAGGAAACCAGTGGATCTATTCATGGTTAAGTACTTTTTACCCACTCAACTCCACACAGATCCATTAGATAATAGGCACTACCAATCTCCTAGCGGGCCTCAGTTCACTCAGCGGAAATTTCGTTTTGTAGTTTTTGACTGGTATTTCTGGAACCTGAACCGTCATAGGAATCAATATGACCTACTCATTAAAATAGTTATAATGTACGTTAAAAATACTCTTTCTGTTCTTCACGAGTCGAAAAAAGGGAGTCACTTAGAACCACTCCTTCTCATGATACTCGTGAATGATTTATACTGTGAAGACAAGCTCGTGGATTGTTGGACCAAAGATAAACTCAGGAATACCATGTACCTTTTAAGCCTAATATATGGACCAAAAACGCGACGTTTTTTTTGGGGGCATGCAAAGCACTTTTTTGATATAAAATGGTCAGTAAAACCGATTACACGTATTCAGAAGGACCGCACAAAACGTTATCGTGTTGATTTTACTCCAAGATCCCTTTTTGTAATGCATTGTATTAAAGCTTAACTATATAACATAAAATCGAAGTACTTGCAGAAGATCGAATTGAGTGTTTTTGAAGTAAAAAAGTCTAACAAATCGATTGCATATTGATTTAATAACAGCAGCAAACTCGTTGTACCGTTTTACCCCATTTCTTTTCTAGTTATAATATTCAGTTGAAATATGATCTACAATCCAAAAGGAGATCCAATACGATCTATAAATATTGGTTTATATTACGTACAAAACATTTGTGATCCAATTAAACACAATGGGAATGACAGCACTAGCCTGTTTAACCCCTTTTTCCCAATTTATGTCAAAAGTCGTATTTCTGGTTTAACTTTCTTTCGCATACCGAAAGCAGGCTGATTGCGACTGATGGAAATCGATTGATATTACGAAGAAAGACCTAAAAATAAGATTACAAAAAGATTCGATGGCCGCACGAATTATGTTGTACCGCCTTACCCCAATTTTGCCATCGTGTGCTATCGGCTTATGCGTTAGTAGCAGAATGAGAGGGTGCGAATGGCTTATAAGTTGAAGCCCATTCTAAAGTGCAATATTTATCGTAGTATATTGCAACATAAAATTTTGTTTTCTATTACATTTTTTATTATATATTGAATTTAATTATACTATATTATATTATTTTATTATTATTATTATTATTATTATTATTATTATTATTATTATTATTATTATAATTATTATTATTATTATTATTATTATTATTATTATTATTATTACTATTATTATTATTATTATTATTATTATTATTATTATTATTATAAAAAGGTTATGCAATCACTTGAAAAACCGACTAGTAAAAATTGGCCGGGAGGGCCAAGTGTCATATACAATTCGACTCAGTTCATCGAGCTGAACGTGCCATTTGAGCAAATTTGTTCTGATTCCTGATGTGTCAAATAATCTCACCAGGTTTTCTCGACGATGGCTGAACCGATTTTCACAAACTTAGATTCAAACAAAGACATCATATTAACAAGATACCTAGCTCTCACATTTCCCGAACAAATCTTTGGCAACATCCATTTTTGCGACCATGGCATGGCGCCCTCAGGCGAGTCCGCATCGAATCGCGTACATGGAAGTAGGGGAGAGAAGTGTCAAATTCGCACTGCGCACCCATACAATTGACATGACAAGTTGAATGAGACGCCGTGCGATGGCGTTGCTGAACTGAAGATTGAGATCGCTCCAAGCTGACAGGGTCTGATTCAAATGAAAGGTCTTACGGTTCCATACGGAATTCCTGAATTTCATCCGGATCCGACTTCCGGTTCCAGAGTTATAGCGTAAAGTGTTTTAAATATTGTACACCGTCCATTAAACCGGCGAAACAAAAACCGTAAATAGTTTTTTAAACCGTTATTCCCAATCTTAGGGTCAAATGAAAGGTCTTGTGGTCCTACCTAAAATTACTGCATATTTTCGGATACAACAAAAATTTAAATTGTCGTTTAGAGTACGATGGTAAAATCGTACAAAATCTTCAAAATTTGAATAAAAACTAATAGAGCTTGTACGTCATGTTGGTGGCCGTACGAACCGACTTCGATTATACCGGCTCTCGGGTTTCGGTGCTGGAAGTACACATAATAGTAAACCCACTTCGTTTTCTAATGGATGGCCTAACCAGAGAACTGTTGCCTTCTCTATGTTATATTAGTTAATGCACAAACAATCCATTGGTTTCTTTCAAAAATCGAACAGAAACATTTTGAATAGAATGCCACAGTATTATATATGAGAAAGGCATCATTACACTACTAGGTAGATTGAAACTGTTTTTTTTTATTATTAATAAAAGAAAAATATTATATTTTCTGCAGCACTGCGACGAAAGAAGTGCATAACTTACACTGCGATATTAACTGTTATATATTCTAAGATCTTGGTATATTATTTCATAAATTATCGTCTCATATTATGTTATGTTATATTATGTTGTATGGTATTACATTGCTCTGCATTATATCATATTATAGTCTATTATATTGTACAACACTATGTTATGTTGTATTAATTTATAATATATGGAGTGGATTATATATTATATCGAGTCACTTGGGGGATATTTCATGTTTCCCCCTGAAAGTCTAAAATGGGTAAAACGCACCATTCTAACAAACAAACCAACCATCAGGCGGGTTTAAGCTAGTAAAGCGAAATTCTTTATTATATGTTCGGATGTTCTTGCTGGATGGCATCGAGTCCACAACACCCATTTTGGCCTTCTTAACAGCAATAATATGAATTCTATATGATTAAAAAATTCGGATCTACTGTAAATCTATCCGCATCCACTGGTAATGCCGTGAACTGATGGTAGCTTCACACATACATAAATATACATAACAGTTCGGCTGAAAAGTTCGTATCGTTTAATAGAAACACACATTTTTTTGCCAAAATTTGTTTTTATTATTCAACATAATTGCCATCAGAGGTACAGGCGATACAGCGATTATAGCGATCTTTCAACTTTTCGATACCATTTTTGTAGTACGATTTGTCCTTTGCCTCAAAATAGGCCTCAGTTTCAGCGATTACCTCTTCATTGCATTCTCTTGAGGTCTGAGAACAGGAAAAAGTCACTGGGGGCCAAATCTGGAGAATACGGTGGATGAGGGAGCAATTCGAAGCCCAATTCGTTCAATTTCAGCATGGTTTTCATCGACTTGTGACACGGTGCATTGTCTTGATGAAACAAAACTTTTTTCTTCTTCAAATGAGGCCGTTTTTTTTAAATTTCGTCCTTCAAACGCTCTAATAACGCTATATGATAGTCACTGTTGTTGGTTGGTTTTTCTCTTTTCAAGGTAGTCGATGAAAATTATACCATGCGAATCCCAAAATACAGACGCCATAACCTTACCGGCCGATTGTTGAGTCTTTCCACGCTTTGGGTTCGGTTCATCGCGTGCAGTCCACTCAGCTGACTGTCGATTGGACTCCGGAGTGAAGTGATGGAGCCATGTTTCGTCCATTGTTATATATCGACGAAAAAAATCGGTTTTATTTTGATATAACAGCTCCAAACACTGCTCAGAATCATCAATTTGTTGTTGTTTTTGATCGATTGTGAGCTCACGCGGCACCCATTTTGCACAAAGCTTTCTCATATCCAAATATTCGTGAATAATATGTCCAACACGTTCCTTTGATATCTTTAGGGTGTCAGCTATCTCGATCAACTTCACTTTACGGTCATTGAAAATCATTTTGTGGATTTTTTTCACGTTTTCATCGGTATCAGCCTCTTTTGGACGTCCACTGCGTTCATCGTCTTCGGTGCTCATATGACCAGTACGAAATTTTGCAAACCACTTACGAATTGTTGCTTCGCCCGGTGCAGAGTCTGGATAACACTCATCAAGCCATTTTTTTGGTATCGGCGGCACTTTTTTTTCATCAAAAAGTAGTCTTTCGTCAACACACGAAATTCCTTCCTTTTTTCCATATTTTTCACAATAACAAAAGTAGCTTCACTCAAAATGCAATATCTCACAAACTAATAATCAGACAGCTGTCAAATTTATACACGTATCTTTTGAAGGTTGGTACTAATTGAAAATGGTATGGATTAAATTCTAGTGGCGCCCTCTCTTAGAAACGATACGAACTTTTCAGCCGATCTGTTACATGGCTGATTCGAAGGAAACGACTCTGTTGATTCGAGAGCGTAATATAAAATCTAATAATAACTATAGGTATGATAGTTACCATACTAATTGACTGAGTAATGGAAGAAACTACGGTTAATTACCGTTCACTTTGATTGTTTTTTGAAATACTATTGAATACTTTATTTGGGAATTGATACGATCTATATGAATAACGAATAACATGGAAATAATAGAAAAAAACTCTGATAAAACTTCCCCTCAGATTTGTCAGTTGAATAGAAAATTAGAGAAAGTGCACGCTGTCACGCTGAGTATCTTGTACTATAACTGTACAACTTGATCTAGTTTCAATTGAATCAGAGCATGTTTGTTTATCATGCAGTACATGGAAAGAAAAGTCCGGGGCTTCTTCCAGAAAAAAAGAGAATAATTTCGAACCGTGTATATTTTTGTTGAGAACAAGCCTCTAGATGGCCCAGTAATAAATTTCATGATAATCTATCAACTAGTGTTTGAATAACAGCTGATCGTGTCAGACGAGTTCTAGTTTTCATCAAGCTATGGAAAACACGCTTGCGTGTGCATTCATGCATAAAAGCAACGGTAAAATTGACTGATTCGCGGTACGGATTGGGTCAGCATCCCCCTTATTCTCCAGATCTGGCTCCCAGAGACTATCTTCGATTTCCATACCGAATCACTATGAGAATGATTTCGTTTTTTTTTCGACACCAACAAACGGTATACTCTGCACCACCGGTTGATGTCATATTGATCTCATCTGATAGAGTGATACCAAGGTTATATTCATTCTTCATTTAACAAACATTTATTTCTTTAAAAACTTGTTTGAATCCCGAGTTCTTTCAAATGCCGGAATTTTCGTGATATTTCATATTTAAACCTTTCCATCTCTGCGGTAAGCAAATAAATTAGTTCATGTTCTTTTCAAAGTGTCCATTGTGGAAAAGTTCTTGACTAATTGCATATCAAATAGTTACAAATTGGGGATCGCTCCGATATAAACTAGCATTCTTCCGGTGGGTCGCATGCTCTATCTCAATTTAAAATCAATTATCACACTTTGAAGAAGAAAGCAGAAAAAATTACCAGCAATCAAGAAACATGGCGAAAACATAAGCACGCCATAAATATTCGGCAAACTGCAAACTGCTGGCGGGTGGCCGGTTCCGTCGTTTGTCTCACAGGAAGAAGGTAATGATGGAGCTGTTCACCATCCCGGCGGGATGACCACTTTCCAGTCACATTTTTTTTAGCTTAGCTCGCTTATCAAAAGAACATCCGGTCTATTATTTCAAAGTCCCACTAATCTTCTCGGTTTCCATTCTACGTCTCTCACAATCCCAAGCGTTAAAACGGAAGATATAATAAACTAACTCGAGGCATTCGCTCATTAGAGTTCAGAACGAACGCGGTTGGCTCCTGGATCCTTATCGTGGCAGACGGCGGTGCTATCGCTTAAAAATTTCAACAAATCCATGAAGCAGTCCAAACCATCCTGACGGACGACCCGGGAACCATTGTGGGAACTTGACGAATGGTGAGCTCAAAATAAAAGTGTGTTATTATAAAACAAAAAATATCCAGCTGACACACCGCGAACTGATTTTGTTGTGTTGTTTTTCACACTTTTCAGTTGGGGATGCGCTGAATTTTCACACTTTCCCACCCGTTGATTCCGTTCAAGGTAAATAAACTACCTACCCGGTGCAAGGTCGGTCGCTGCTGCTCAATCAAGTGCTATGAGAAGGTTGAGATGTCGAACAATAACCGGGAAACCCTAGACATCCGGATAAAGTGCAACCTCCAATTTCAGTGGCTTACCTTGCAACGTGCTCTCCCTGTAATTCTTCTCATTCATTCAACTTTTTTTTTTTCGAGTAAGGACGAAGTACGCTTAGCTCGGAGTATAATACTACGAAAAAAAATCATTCAACAATGTTCCATCATGAGGAAAGGGGAATTAACTTTTATTCAATTCTCATCGCCGGCTACTTTTTGTGCCTTCCAGTAGAGTGGGTTTGAATGAATATCGTGGGAAATATTGCGGCAAATTCTGCTTCACATCAATTTTTCACGACCGGAGAATTGATTTTGCGGTTACGATTGAAACAGATAAGCACGCAGTTGAGTTCCATTAATTTGTTTGACGAGGGAAGCCAATGTACAACTGAGATGATGATTTACGACAGCCGCCATAAGCAGACGGGAAATAACGCTCTTCAGTGGAATACCCATCTCACTAAGGTTGAGTTCTTATAACATACAACCTAGTGCACCTTCACATCATCGGAGGATTTTCGAGTGTTTCTTCATGCTTCGTTTGGATTAAGTATCAGAACTTTTCTCGTCTACTTGGTGGTAGAATCTAACTTACCGCAGCAGCACCACTCTCTTTTCGAGATCATCCCGCAGGAGATCGAAACAATAAAATGCACTTTTTGTTCTTCTTCTTCTTTTTCTTCGCCTTCTCGGTAGAACTGCAGAAGTTTGCTTATTCTTGTATCTCACCCTCGATAGCATTTTCCACTGAATTAAGTCTTCCCAGGAAGAAACAGCTGTCTGCCACCCAAGCATGGCTCGTGTTAGTGATAGCATAAGTAGTGTCACTCCATACCGGAGCCTTCCGGTTTCTAGGTCAAGAGAGTCACATGAATAAGAAAAACATTTTTCTTACCAGCTCCTTTACCCGTCCGAACCATTGTTGACCGGTTCGGTGCGTATGGCGTACCGAACAAGCCGATGAAATCATTGTACTCTTTACTTTTTTCTGTGAGCTCGTTTTGTTGAAAGAATCTTCGTGAAAAAAACTAAGGGAAGGTAATGTCGGAGACATAACCGCGCGGTTGACGTTGGACTGCATTCGAACTAAATCGAAAATCAGGGTCATAATTCTAACCAAGCGAATATTTCCAATTTTCCGAACACGTTGTTAATAATATGTTCAGGGTCCTGAAAAAGACCGTTTGCGACGATTTGAAAGCTTTTTAGGAAGCACCTTAACTTTAAGAGTTGCCATACAATTTTTGATGAAAAACCTGTTTTAATCTACCTAGTGGTGTAATGATGCCTTTCTCATAGTACTCATACCATCATAAATATTACTGTGGAGTTCTAAAAACAACTGTTCATTGAAAAGAAACAAAAAAGTTTCTTTGAACGTAATGTAGCAAAATCTACGAATCAAAAAATACCCTTTTAGTTCCGGAAATGGAAGTGTTATATACAGTGAATTCATCGATTATGTACGAAAGAGTAAGACTCTTACTATGAATTTATCAGTTTGTAAAAATCGAATTGGCCATCTTGAAGAACAGTAAGGTAGATCCTTATGCAGTTTTTGACTACTATTTTCAATACTTTCGATACCTAATTTCGAGGACTGGAATGGCCGAAGTTGGCTCGTATGGCCAGCAACAAATATAAATTGGACCTGTTTTGAACCTAGTTAAGAATTTTTCTCGATTTTACGAATCGGGAACCAGGATAGCCGGAATCAGTTTGATAGGACGTCTACTAATAATGACTAACGATTGGAATAGTTTAGAGCCCAGGTTAGATTTTTTTTATGTTTCTGGCTTCGTCGCATAAAAAGACGCAAAACATCTTTCAACACTCTTCACTCCGCATTTCCAGAACCGAAAGTTGTATTCGGAT
This sequence comes from Malaya genurostris, assembly GCF_030247185.1. Taxonomy (NCBI): domain Eukaryota; kingdom Metazoa; phylum Arthropoda; class Insecta; order Diptera; family Culicidae; genus Malaya; species Malaya genurostris. The sequence goes on along the minus strand of NC_080570.1, from coordinate 112,565,947 downwards.
GAAATTCTAAAACTTTTTATGGAATCATAAGACCTTTAATTTGAACCTCAGTTTGTGAAAATCGATCACACTATATATGAGCAAAGTGAGTAAGTAATCAGCTTAGGTGTTGGTTCTCGTTTTCTTTATAGCGTGTTCGAAATTGAACAAATCCCGTTGTTTTGCATTGTTTGTGAAGGCGGGTTGTGTTTTCTTCTTCCGTGCCAGTTCGTACCGGTGCGTACTGGTTTTGTATCGTAATTTTATATAGCGTTTTGAAAGCTTCGACATTCATCGCCCTGTATTGTGGAACCGGAATTTAGATCCGGATGAAATTTCACAGTAGCTGAAATGACTCCCGGAATTGCAAAATCGTTTAGAGCGGCAGTGCGAAAGTCGTGAAATATCTAGCAAATAGGATTCTAAACTGTTGCAATGTGTACACATGGAGAAAAATATTGTAAAAGTAAGTAAGTAAGGGGCAAATGGTTTTTTACCCCCTTACTTACTTACTTTTACAATACAAAATATGTGTTTTGCTACGTACACATAACCAAGACTCATCAGTGCGTAGCACTTGATATTACACTTGCTAGCCGTACAGTGAAAGTAACTAAATGGTCAATTTCTAGACAAACAAATGAATAGTAGATTTAACTTGCAAAATCAGTTTCAAATTGAACTAACTTTAGAAAATATTTGTAGTTCGTTGAATTCATAAACTATGCAGTTGAAATAAATGATATGATATAAATTTACAATGATTAGTATTTCAACTTATACTTTTGTTTGTTAGAAGTATAGTTTTTTCGAGAATACGACTTACTTTACTTTGGGGTGCCTTTTAATTTTTTTTATGTGCAATATATGCGTACAAGCTTTACGTTGCCGATTGAGCCAATTTTTTAAATATAAGATTTTTTTTGTATTGGATCTCGTTGTCACCCTTTTTCTAGGAGGATAGGAGCTTTCATTTCCCTCCTGCGAGGATTGAGGGGCACTTTGTTCGTGGTTCGTCTCGTCATCCATTGCCTCATCGGTGGTATTGTTGTTGATTTCCGTCTCCTTTTCGTTTTCCTTTTTGTTCGCAGTCTTGAGTTCGTTGCTAGTTACTGTAAATGCGCCTTGTTGTAGATTGGTTGCAGTTGCTGGTTGGTTGGAGAGTAAGTTGTTAATTGCAGCTGGTGTACTTTGTTCTATAGGAGATGATGATGGATTCGTTTTTTTTTATTCAAGAATATAATGTTTAAGGCACACTGCTTAAGCTCTAAGATGCCAAGGGCTTTTACTAATTTAAAATTTACGACTAACTTAAAACTAGGGTTGTATCATTAAGTAATGTCATATTTGGGTCGCAGTGGTTGACTTTGGCAGATCCAGCCTTCATGTGGTGATCGGCCGGTGAATTGAATATTTCATGAGAGTCTTCCATATGGCGTTGGTGAATATTCATGTTGGCCGCATTCTTCGGTCCGTGTGGGTCCGCGGAAACACCCCCAGGTTACGAATACCCGGCGGGTGGCCCGCATGCTGTTGATAAGTTTCCGTGGGCGATGATGGTGTTGTTACAGAAGAAAATAAAAAAAAAAAGCGAAGTAAATATTGCGGAAAACGGAGTAAAAAGGGGATATGGGAATGAAATGACTAAAACGACAGAGATCTAATTAGTTGACATCGAGATGGTGAAGAGACGGGGAGGGGGGAAGCGAAGGTTAGTGACAGCAAAAAGATCTTGTTAGTTCCGATGAAGATGGTGGACAGATGAGGAATCGGGATAATCGGCGGAAGTTAGTGTCGAACCTGCAGTTGAGAAATAATTCTTAGCCACAGTTGAAACAACGTCGATAATTAGGAGGAATTTTCTAAGCCAGATGTAACAGATTACACTTGTATATTAATGTGTTTGAGAAACTGGTATATGAGAAGCATATATGAACTATCCCGACTCGCCAACACATCCCGAACCGGAACCTCAGGCGGTCTACCTCGGGCCCTGAGGGATTCCAATAGCTTCGACCTGGCGTCGCGATACTCTACGCACGACCACACGACATGCTCGATGTCCTGATAACCGTCGCCACAGGTGCAGAGCCCGCTCTCCACGATCCCGATACGCCGGAGATGTGCGTTGAATGTATAGTGATTTGACATGAGTCGTGACATAACGCGAATGAAATCACGACTCACGTTCATCCCCTTGAACCAAGGTTTCGTCGATACCTTAGGGATAATGGAGTGTAGCCATCGTCCCAGTTCGTCATTGCTCCATGAAGTTTGCCAACTTTCGAGAGTTTTCTGACGAGAGATACTGAAAAATTCATTGAAGCAGATTGGTCTTTCATAAATATCACCTTCTAATGCGCCCACTTTAGCAAATGAGTCTGCCTTTTCATTGCCCGGAATGGAACAATGCGAAGGGACCCAGACTAACGATATTAAATAAGACCGTTCAGATAAAGTACTCAAATGTTCCCGTATTTTCCCCAGGAAATATGGGGGATACTTTCCTGGCTTCATTGCCCGGTAAGCTTCTATTGAGCTTAGACTGTCCGTGACAATGAAGTAATGGTCTTTGGGCAAGGTTTCAATGATCTCAAGGGTGTACTGAATAGCAGCTAATTCTACGACGTAGACTGAAGCCGGATCACTGAGTTTGTAAGAAGCGGTGATGTTTTGATTGAAGATGCCGAAGCCTGTGGACTTGTTAATGTTTCATCCGTCAGTGTAAAACACCTTTTCACAGTTGACTGTTCTAAATTTATTATAAAAAATATTTGGGGCCACTTGAGGGCGCACGTGAGCCGGAATTCCACGAATTTCTTCTCTCATGGATGTGTCGAAAAACACAGTAGAATCAGAAGTATCCAAGAAATGAGCACGGTTGGAAACAAACGAAGAAGGATTAATATTCTGAGCCATGTAATCAAAATACAAGGACATAAAACGGGTTTGAGAATTAAGCTCAACTAACCTATCGAAATTTTCAATCACCAGAGGATTCAAAATGTCGCATCGAATGAGCAAACGATATGAGAGATCCCAGAACCGGGTTTTCAATGGGAGAACACCCGCCAGCACTTCGAGGCTCATCGTATGAGTCGATTGCATGCAACCCAAGGCAATACGCAAACAACGATACTGAATTCTTTCCAGCATGATGAAATGAGTGTTCGCCGCGGATCGGAAGCAAAAGCATCCGTATTCCATCACGGACAATATCGTTGTTTGGTACAGCCTGATCAGGTCTCCTGGATGGGCACCCCACCACGACCCGGTTATTGTACGAAGAAAGTTGATTCTTTGTTGGCATTTTCTTTTCAGATACCTAATGTGACATCCCCAGGTGCCTTTGGAGTCGAACCAGACCCCGAGATATTTAAATGTGAAGACCTGAGCTATGGTTTCACCCCTTAGTTGAAGCTGTAATTGTGCTGGTTCTCGCTTTCTCGAAAATACAACCAGCTCAGTTTTCTCCGTAGAGAATTCGATACCCATTTGAAGAGCCCATGTGGATAAGTTGACAAGAGTATCTTGTAACGGCCCTTGCAGATCGCCAGCTTTGGGTCCTATAATAGACACAACGCTGTCGTCGGCAAGTTGTCTTAGCGTGCAAGATGTGTTGATACATTTATCGATGTCGTTTACGTAAAAATTGTATAGAAGGGGGCTTAAGCATGAGCCCTGAGGAAGACCCATGTAACTGAATCGTATTGTCGACAAATCACCATGCGCGAAATACATGTGTTTCTCAGACAATAGATTATGTAAAAAGTTGTTCAAAACTGACGAAAGACCATGCTGATGCAGCTTCTCAGATAGGATATTTATAGAAACTGAGTCAAAAGCCCCCTTAATGTCTAGGAAAACTGACGCCATTTGTTCTTTACGAGCAAATGCCATTTGAATTTCTGTTGAGAGCAACGCAAGACAATCGTTCGTTCCTTTACCCCTGCGGAAACCAAATTGTGTATCTGAAAGTAAGCCATTAGTTTCGACCCAATTGTCTAGACGGAAGAGAATCATTTTTTCGAACAATTTCCGGATACAGGAAAGCATAGCAATCGGCCGATACGAATTGTGATCGGAGGCTGATTTTCCTGGTTTTTGAATGGCGATCACTTTCACTTGTCTCCAGTCATGTGGAACAATGTTGTCCTCAAGGAACTTATTGAATAAACTCAACAAGCGCCTTTTGGCGGGGTCTGGCAGATTTTTCAACAAGTTGAATTTTATTCTGTCTAATCCCGGGGCTTTATTGTTACATGACAAGAGTGCAAGTGAGAGCTCTACCATCGAAAACGGTGTTTCGTTTGTATTTGGTGTCGCGGCGCGGGTGATCTTCTGTTCCGGAACAGAGTCTGGGCATACTTTTTTAGCGAAATCGAATATCCAGCGGTTGGAATATTCCTCGCTTACGTTCGCTAAAAAATACGTTCATCACATCATTTGATTTAATTCATATTCGAAACCTTCATATTTTGAACAATAACGCCTGAATTTATGTTACAATGACTACCATCGTAGCAGAAACACGCCTGAAGTTATACCCAACAACGTCAAGTGCGTTACGTTTAAATTTCAGCGAAATCAGTTCTTATGGATCATGATCCCAGAACTTTTAATCATGGTATAGTATCATAACATCACGGACAAAATTCCGATTCAAGTAATGAGCATGAGTTATGATAATACACCATGATTAAAAGTTCTCGGGTCATGATTCAATTGGACTGATTGCGTTGCAATTTAACGTAACGCATTTGACGTTGTTGGGTATAACTTCAGGCGTGTTTCTGCTACGATGGTAATCTTTGCAACATAAATTCAGGTGTTATGTTTAAAAATATGAAGATTTCAAATATGAATTAAATGGAAAAAAAGTGTGTGACGTATTGTTAATACGATTTCAACTAATGTCTCATATAATGTACATTTGAATAGCAAAACAGTGGAAAGCACGACGATTTTTTTTTAATCTGAAGCATCAACAATTTAAATATGTTTTTGAACAACCACTATACATGAAATAATGTGTTTACTTGCGTTCATTGCTCCAGATTTGATTTTTTGTTTCAGAATTTGGAAAACATAACCGAACTGCATGAAAATACACGTGTGAATCAAACCTCTTACAAAGATACTCTATGTTTAATTCTTGCAAATACCGCGGATCGATTTTTCTTTTTTTGTTTTATAAACTTCGTTTGTAAAATCGTCTTATTTGAAATATTTAGGTGAATCAATACAGCTTGCGTTCTTATATCTATGAAACAAATTAATCAAACTGATTGAACAAAAAAATCTAATTTTCGTTAGATGGTGCTCCTAATTTACAGTCGAATTTATTTTTCGGTTTACGTTATCTCTCGGACAACAACAGTCACATCGAATTTGTAAGAATACATTCAGATATATTCATACAAAATGTAAAACTTATGATGTCAATTTTCGGTTCATTATCTTTATTTTGTCAATTCTCTGTCAGCCGGTGGGTAAACCAACACAATTATAAAACGAATATGCCTCAGGATCAAGTAAAAGTTTTCAGTAATTCATGCTTTTTAATGTCTGCTTTTTGTCTTACCATTAATCTATTAAACAATCCATCACATCACTTGAGGCAGAGGGTTCAAAGTGATATCCGGGTAGAAAATCGGAGTTACGAGCTCTGAAAGAAATATATTTCTCAAGTAACGAATTTTCATGGGAGAAGACCTTTTGCTTATGGTTTCATGAGAAGTTAAAATGATTGGTTTCATGATTTTCTATTCATGACAGCAGTAACGGATTTCTTTCCGTGATGATAATATAGGTATATGAAATAAAACTGATACGGTTCATTTGAATAATAAACTTTATTGTAGTTATCGTTGCACCAATAAGATCACAGATAAAATTGATCAATTTTTTCTTAACCTAAAGGTAAAGCAGAATTGAATGAACAATGATATTACCTCAAATCATTTCTACTTTTGTTACTATTCAATAGACAGGTAATTTATTTCCACAATAAAATCAGCTGAATCAAATATATTTTTTATTTTCGTTTGGCTAGACCAACATTTTTAATCACATCAAATAGAGATCATCGTGATGTTCAAGGGAGAAATTGGTTTGAAATTATTACATTCTAGTTTCAATGTACATAATGCACTACATAATCCTACGTCGAATGCACACAAGTAGACGTAGTCCTACGTCATAAAGTCACGTCATCACAAATAAGTCACAGTAATAAAAATTGGGGCCTTTAAACAGAAACCGAACTCAGTTCGAGATGTGGGTTTGAAGTTTTATGTGAGCAAGACTTTCGCGCAGAATGCCAGAACTCGAGCTGGACAAGATTCTAAAGCCCCCAAACAATGACGAGAAATATAATACGGACGCAAAATGCCGTGCTCGGAAGTTGTACGCCACGAATTTATCGAATCCACACTGCTGCGTAATGGTTTACGAGACATATTGAATAGAGATGGTCGGGTCTCGGGTATTTTACCCCAAACCCGACCCGTACCCGTACCCGACGGGTTTTTGGTCGGGTACGGGTAAAAAAATTTACTGCTCACTCGGGTACGGGTCGGGTTCGGGTAAATTTTTTTTTCTGATCGATTACCCGACCATTTGTACTTCACATAAATATGTTTACACGTTAACGAGAATTTTTTATTGCAAAACAGTTCTTCCGAAAAATAAACAATTTGACCTGACAACTGGCATCTTTTTCCAGAAAAAACATTTCTTTTCTTCATTTAAAAAAAGATCGATCATAGTTACGTGAAAAGTTATGTGAATTCTTTCCTCCCTACTTTGTTTATAACATATTTAATAAAACACACTGCCTTAGCTCTAAGATGTTGCGGTCAGACCCTACTTTTCACGTAGCTTTTAATGGACTGCCATTTTAAAGCTGTTTAATGTACAATCCAGTAAAAATTATTTGATTCATATATAAAATGTAGTGTAGTACTCATATCACATTCAAATACCCGAAAACTGTTATTTTAAATATTGGTTTTAGATTTTCAAAACTTTCATATAAATCATTATGATTCTAACTATAAAAACATGAACATTTATTTCAGAAAATCTGCATAGAAGTACTTCTTATTCTTCATCTCTGGTTGGTGTCACTTCATTTGAAATGACACGGATTGATGGCACAGCAAGTTAGGCTATATTGCCAGTTAATTTTCATTTCTTTTCACTGGACTACAAGTGGAAGTCTCGATGCGTGACAACGTGGAGTCGCAGAAGTACGGGTGAAAATCTTTTCTCGCAAAATACTCAAATTTTCACCGTGTTCACTCGTTGAGGGTTCATTTTGCTTTGTAGTAAAAAATTGTAACCAAAAAAAAATTTCTCACGAATGTTCAAACTACTTACACTTGAAGGACTCACTGTTCACCATTTTCAAAATTGAATTTATTAGTTGAGATCTGACATCACGATAAATCACGCATGTCCAAACAACATGGTCAATATCGCGGTAACCTTCGCCAAAAGCACAATGATTAGTCTCGGAAAGTCCAATTCGAAGGAGATGTGCATCTTACGACGCGTACATTATTTGATGTTTGGTCAATTCACGTAAACGAACTGTACGTATAATATTCAATTTGACATTTGGAACCATTTTACGTGATTTTTCAAGTGATTCGAATGTGAATTTTTATTTGTGTGTTAAGATAATGAGCACGCTTACTTGTGGTTCTAAAGAATTGGATCAAAAGTCGTACTGTTTTGTAAAAACCATACCTACCCAAAATTGAATACAACGAGTATTACGACATTTTGGGTAAATATGCTTCTCGAAAAATTTGAGTAGATATTACTCCCTTTTGTTGACATTTGTAAGTGAGTATAAAGTACCAAAGACATTGGAAATCTGTTCCTGCTTCACAGTGTATTTATATGTTTAAATCTAAACAAGCATTTTAATGTATTTTACTTACCAACTAGAGCATGATACGGCTCGCTATCTGAACACATTTCTTTTCCATCCTGAATTTTGGTAAAATTTTTACTACTCACTCGGGTCGGGTACGGGTACAGGTAATTTTTAATCAGAAACGGGTAATTTTTTTTATTTTTTCTCGGGTACGGGTTATTATGTTAAATTTTTTATCGGGTACGGGTCGGGTACGGGTAAATTATTTTGCTGATCACTTGGGTACGGGTCGGGTTCGGGTATAAGAATTTCTATACCCGACCATCTCTAGATATTGAAGGCGGACTTCAACCAGATTACAGGATACCTGTATGTGAAAGCCAAGTGTGATGCTCCCGAGAACCTCCAAAGAAGATGCTAAAGTTCACCAAAATATTCTTAATTTGGCAAGCGCTCTGTAATTATGAATAGGAGAGCAACCCTTCATTGCCGCAAGAAGCATGAATGGGCAGGTGTATTTGGGACAGTGTCTCCAAAAACGGCTTGGCCTTTCTCACGACATTTCGACAATCTTCTAGCTGGATTTGGCATCATGCCACTACACGAAAAACATGCTAGAGTGGTTTAAGGCAAATGATATTGATTTCATGCCAAAAGATCTGTACCCTCCAAGAAAAACACTGGGCCATTATGAAAAAGTATCTTCGAAAATAGGTGAATAATGTAGAACAAATGAAGAAAGTATGGGGTAGTATCCAAATAAAAACCTGTTTTAATCCACCTAGTGGTGTAATGATGCCTTTCTCATATCAATCATACTATCATATATAATACTGTGGTATTCTTCAAAATAATTTACTTCGATTCTCAAAAGAATAACCGAAATCGGTTTGTTTGACCGTCTACTGATAAAAACTATCAATTGGAAAAGATTTGAGGTCGATTTAGAAATTTTTTTCCCCATTTTCAGTGATGGTATACAATTTTCAACCCACTTTACCCTATATTTCCGGATCCGGAAGTCGGATCCGCATGAAATTCACTCCTGAACCAGCAGTCGGATCCAAATAATATTCAGGAATTTTGTATGGGACCACAAGACCTTTCATTTGAATCTTCTTTTGTAAAAATCGGTTCAGCCATCTCCGAAAAAAGTTAGTGCAAAAAAACGTTACATACACACATACGCACATACACACACATACATTTTGCGTACTCGACGAACTGAGTCGAATGGTATATGACTTTCGGCCCTCCGGGCCTCGGTTCAAAAGTCGGTTTTCACAGTGATTGCATAACCTTTCTATATGAGAAAGGCAAAAATATTTGATACAAAATGAAAAACTTGGTTTCCATAAAGAATTTGCGATTTGACGAATAACAGGAGAGTTGGTCTGAGTTTTAGCTTATAAAGCTACCCCTCTTTTATCTGCTCTACAACTCGTCGACAAGGCACGTGACGAAGGCAGTTTCCTTCGCACACGTTTTGCACATTACCTTTCGGAACACAACTGTTAAGCAGAAGAGTGCCCACAAGCGGAAAACCACATAGTTTAAATAGAAACTTATCCTTTGACTTGTTAGAGCTAAGTGATTGTCTTTCATATGTATATAAAGAGAGAGAGAGAGATAGAAAGAGCAAACCTAGCTTCCGGACTGGTCAGTTGAAACATCGATCGAAATTTCGAACAAGCTTTTAGGACCTGCCAAATCCATTCTCACATTAGCACAGACCATATTCCGACTCTGAAAGCTCCAACGGAGAACAAATGCAATCCACATCCCTGTACATAAAGATAAATCGAGTGCAAATCCATAGATCGTTTCACTTTATTTTTAATTAAGAATTCCCTGTGATAAGTCAGCGTAAAATTCGTTTATAAATAAAATGTATTCCAATGGAACGAACGAACGAACGAACGGAAAGAGCAGAACGCAAACGGGTAAGTCTATAATGTTATCGGCACTTTATCGTAGGTACGTACACTTCTACTCCTAACTCGAAGCTCGGCAGCATCGTTTGCTTGCAAAACCCAGACCATCTCGACAGGGAAGCCTGGCAAATGTGAGGCGAACGAGCATCGTAAAGCTTATAAATATCGTAGTTCCGGTTCTATTTTGAAGCAATTGAACAGTTCATCAGCTCGTTGCTCCTCAGCTTTGCCCACTCAATTGGAGCGTTTCCGATGAAGCCAACAGTCATATTTCTCCTCCGGAAGCTTTCGGGCAGCATTCGTGGGTAGACCGAGGAATGCGCATGTGTCACAAGGTGATGTTCATCTGAAGTGAATTTATCAAAAGGCTACTCACGATTACACGATGGTTAGAACATGAATGGAAAGGACTACGATAATTTACTGAGAGGGAAATTGGAACCTAGTTAGAATTGGGTTACTAAATGAATTCCATCCGAAATAGTTCTATTCATGTCATTATTGCAATTACAGCTTTAAGTTGTTTGGGATAAGTTTAAAATTATTACTTGAATATCATAAGTACCATTGAAATGAGCTTTAGGTAACTTTCACATCGGAATAACCATATTGCATATTATCAGACTAGCCGATGCAGTTTGACATAACCACAAACGAATTCTCGTTCTTCAACCTGCATAAAACTTGGTTACCTTGAAATCAACAGATCAATTTATTTTGTTTATTTCGTCAAGCAAATGGAGACTACATATAAATAATTTACAATATTTATTATACTTCGCATTATTTTTTACGATAATGTTGGGTTTTAATTTGTTTTTTTTTGCATAGTAAGGTGAAGATGATTACAAAATTGATTATTGTGACTTGTGACTTATTTTCTTGCATATTTTTTTATTGTGTTTTTCTAAAAATATTTTTATGGTTCGTAATTGACGACCAGGTACATAAAAATTTTATTGCAATAGTAGTGAAGATGTTTGAATGCGCTGAGAAAGAATGTGGTTAATAAAATAAAGCATTGAAAGATTTCGACGTTCTTTGAGTTTTTGTATATTGATAAGCATGCGGCGTGCTTCATATGGTAATAGTGGAAATGTTGTCCAATCTAATTTAATAAGCGAATATAAAAAAGTGTTTCTGGGTCGAATCAATGCGTTCATCGTAAATAATATTGCAAGCACTCCATACTACGCTGCAATATTCAAAAACATGCCTAACGTAAATAGGAGAGACCGGGGCTGGTTGGCCGAGCTTTGCATTGGAAATGGCTATACTCTTTATGTTTAGACTTTTTAATAAACGGTTTGTTCAGTCATGAAGATACGCCTTCTGAGCACATTTATTTTTTTTTTCATTCCTGAATAAAAATCGCGGAATTAGTTATTAACAAGGGGCTGTCCATAAAAGACGTCACGCTTTTTTTGACGATTTTTGACTCCCCATCCCCCCTTTGTCACAAATCGTCACAGAAGCAAAGACCCCCCATCCCCCCTATGTCGCATGTCACGAATTCAAAATAAATAAAATTAATCGCAATACATTCTCAATATGCATGACAAACCATGCAAATATGAGGGAAAAATCGATTTATTACATGCTGTCATTAGATTAAAAAATATCCCTAAAACTACAAAATCATCGGAATTGTTTTATTAATATCAATTATATAAATTAACAAAAGTATTTGGTTGGAATTGATGAAACATTTAAATCATCTGTTTTATTCTTCCTAGGGGTACACAGATATATTATTGTTTTAGGCAAAGAATAATATTTCCTTAGTGTAGCATACAGGGCTGAGAAAATAAAGACCAAAACCTCATCAAAACGAGATCACTGCCGAAGAATCTTTTCAAGATCAGTTGATCAGTGACTTTTAAATCACATCGCTCAATATCGGTACTGATCTTCCATCACACAATGGGTAGTGATTTTGAGCTAAATAGATTCTTAATTTATGTAAGTTCAATCATTGGATGATTCGATAAGCTTTGATGTTAGTGAAGGAAAATCACATATGATCAAGATAAGACATGACATGATCTACGTCTGAAATCGTTGATCACCCGCCCTTTTTCAAATGGAGTACAATTGAATAAACTGCATCAGAATCAGATAAGAGAAATTCTTATGATATACTATTATCAATGCTAGAAAATCAAATTACTGAAAAAAATGTCAGTGCATAACTTAAGTTAAACCGTTTGAAGGCATCTTTTTCTTTTTTACTCATATTAGGCAAAATTGATTAATTTCGCTAATTTACTCGCTCCTCCGTGCACTTCTGCTGATCACAACAGAAATGATTTCCTGCATAATTAATTTCCGAATTTACAAGAAGAAGCTTTTACATCAACAAATACATGTTTCCTTATAGAATGTAAACGTTTATTGTGGAGATTTTTTCAGGAAATGCGCTCATTGAAAATATTGGACGTCACATTCCAAAAACCTCCCCCCCTTCCCCCTGTCACAAATGGTCACGTTTTATGAAACACCCCCCTCTCCCTTGCGGCGTGACGTCTTTTATGGACAGCCCCCAAGGGTTTACAAAAGACAATCGTGATGAGCTTCAATCCGATTTTTTGCGAGTAATCCAGTAATCGGTGAATTACATTAGGAATCCGAAAGAAATCATTGGTAATCCTAAGTAATCTGAGTAATCACATTTTTTCTCAGAGTAATCCAAATAATCTGAAAATATCTCGAAATAATCCTGTAATCATAAAGTAATCATCAAATGATTTATCGGTTGCGGCACTATCACCATAAACGTCTACGAGCATTTAATGCGCTTCAACTGTACTTTTCTTTCAAAACAGAAACCCAAAACTTCCCGTAAATGGGAGCGGGTCACTTCGCCGAAAGCCATTTCGTTGAAAGCCATTTCGCCGAAAGTCGTTTCGCCGAAGAGGTTATTTCGTCGAAAGTCGTTCCACCGAAAGGGTCAATTCGCCGAAAGGATCTCCTGTATAAATGATGTGGCGCAGCCACATAATTGAAGCCAAGATGGATCGGCGGCACAAAGCCTTAGGTTTCTTTGGTTTAGTTAGGTCCGAACGAGCGGTAGTGAGGTCGGATAGCATGTGAACCAAAACGATGTGGCGTAGCCGCATTAAATATTTTTTCATTTTCACTTAATAAACGGAAAATACCACATACATTTGCTTGGTAGATACACCTATGCAATTGCTTTGATGCTTAGTAGCTAATAGTCAACAAGTTTTCTTGGGAACTCCGTTCTGAGGTTCATGAACCAATCTTTATTCAAGAGTACAAGAATCAATTTTCATTCAAGAAGTACAATTATAGGTCAAGAAAACGGACGTTTACGCTATCATCTTTCATTTGTCTTTATCAATCAATTCAATTCCAATTACGATTTTAAGACGATTTCAGGATTCGGCGAAATAACTCTTTCGGCGAAATGCCTCTTTCGGCGAAATGACTCTTTCGGCGAAATGGCCCATTCGGCGCATTATTGTTGTTGTTATATTGATACAGAGATGTCCTAACAGATCGGCTGAAAAGTTCGTATCGTTTCTATGAGAGGGCGCCACTAGAATTAAATCCATACCATTTTCAGTTAGTACCAACCTTCAAAAGATACGTGTATAAATTTGACAGCTGTCTGATTATTAGTTTGAGAAATATTGCATTTTGAGTGAAGCTACTTTTGTTATAGTGAAAAAAATGGAAAAAAGGAATTTCGTGTGTTGATGAAACACTACTTTTTGATAAAAAAAAGTGCCGCCGATACCAAAAAATGGCTTGATGAGTGTTATCCAGACTCTGCACCGGGCGAAGCAACAATTCGTAAGTGGTTTGCAAAATTTCGTACTGGTCATATGAGCACCGAAGACGATGAACGCAGTGGACGTCCAAAAGAGGCTGTTACCGATGAAAACGTGAAAAAAATTCACAAAATGATTTTCAATGACCGTAAAGTGAAGTTGATCGAGATAGCTGACACCCTAAAGATATCAAAGGAACGTGTTGGACATATTATTCACGAATATTTGGATATGAGAAAGCTTTGTGCAGAATGGGTGCCGCGTGAGCTCACAATCGATCAAAACCAACAACGAAAAACCATGCTGAAATTGAACGAATTGGGCTTCGAATTGCTCCCTCATCCACCGTATTCTCAAGATTTGGCCCCCAGTGACTTTTTCCTGTTCTCAGACCTCAAGAGAATGCTCGCTGATAAAAAATTTAGAAGCAATGAAGAGGTAATCGCTGAAACTGAGGCCTATTTTGAGGCAAAGGACAAATCGTACTACAAAAATGGTATCGAAAAGTTGGAAGATCGCTATAATCGCTGTATCGCCTCTGATGGCCATTATGTTGAATAATAAAAACGAATTTTGGCAAAAAATGTGTGTTTCTATTAAACGATACGAACTTTTCAGCCGAACTGTTACCATAGCCACTAAGTTACCTACAATATAATTTGCTGAATGCTTATTACTAAACTTTCGAATTGTGACTCTTTCGGCGATTTAGAATAACCCTATTTTAATTTATCTACTGGTGTAATTATAACTGTTTTGGTATGATTCATATTTCCGCAAAAAATATTACTAAGGGACTCTTCAATCGTTGAGTCGTTGAATCGTTGAATCGTTGAATCTAAGTTGGTGAAAATCGACCATTTCCGAGAAAAGTCAAAAATTACTTACACATATACACAGAAAAACATTGTACGTACTCGACGACTGAGTCCAACCAAATGGTTTTCAAAATCATTAAATTTCGTGGTTTGCTCACTTTAGAAAAAATGTATATTGACGTAATCCTTTTTTGAAATATTATATATTGAAAGTAATTCAGTAATCCTGAAGAAATATTACCATAGAAAAGAAGTAATCCCGAGTAATCTCGAGTAATCCAGAGTAATCAGATTTTAAAAGTAATCGAGTAATCCAGAAATAATCAGGGTAATAATGTAAGTAATCGAAGTAATCCATTTCGAGACTGGCAAGTAATCCAAGCTGTTGGAAACCCTTGGTTATTAATAGTTAAGTGCGAAGAAAAAAATCGGCCAACCATGTAGGCCGAGTTTAAAAAAATTGTAAAACACATAAAATGCATCAATAGTAAATGTTTATTATTAAAAAAAAACCATTATCTTGCACCATTTTGTGTTATGTAGGCTCTTCTCCTCCGAAGTTGCTTTTATTGGAGAATCGGCCAAAATTTAGATCGATTTGCGAATAACGATTTTGACGCTCCTCCGAATCAGTTCGCACATTCACCTTGTGAGAGGTCAGAATGGCCATTTGCAGCAGATTCTATACTAATACACGAGTTTTGTTCAGGCTCGGGTCAATCTGCGACAAATCCTGTCAGGAATTATCGGAGTCATCTTTTTATAAATTTAAATATTTAGATTACTTATTTTTTATGTTTTTTTCTCTTATAATCATCAATATTAGCATAATATCTAATTCCGTTCAACAAAATGGTAACATTCCACGAATATTCAAATGAACATTACTATAAGCTAAGATTACAACTCGGCCAATGCCGCACAAAACTGGACCAACCTACCTCAATGAATGTTTTTGAGAACAATCCGACTAACAAAAATGAAAGTAAGGTTATACTGAAAATCGATGTCATTTTGTATAGTTTTGAACACCCTTTCCAATTGTTCTCTGTTTCTGGAAATCGGATGTAAATTGATCCGCGTTACACGTATCACTTTACTACTGAAATTGCTCACCAGCCCCGAAATAGGAACAAACGTTTTCCTGCTCAACGATAACACAAAAATTACGTCGGTACATGGGTGACCTAATACCCCACCAAAATCACTATAGATGTCACCACTGCGCATAGGTAAGGCATAGGTTTATTCTTGTTTGGAAAAGTTATACATCATTTTACCTATTTATACCAAAGGAAACTTTGCACCGAAGCGAAATATGCAACTTAATCCATCAAACTTTAACAATACTTATAGGAAAATATATTCCTAATCCAATTTATTTTCCAATGAGAATATCTTGAGTACTATTCGTGTGACTCATTTTCACTAAGGCCATGTTGAAACCACAAATGGTTAAGAAACGGAGGCCGTCACGCGTCTGCTTTTTCTGTAGCTTTGACCTTTTGACCGTATTTTTCCAGTTTTGGACCACTGTGCGACGTCCAACTTCATGGGTGCCATGACTCGGTGCGAAACGTTAGCGTTGTAGGGAAGGGCACACGAGCATGTGGTCGATTTACTTTGTGCGCCGTTCGCTAAACGAGAGGCAACCGATTTATTTAGAATTTTTGCTTAATTACTAATATTACTGTATTTTATTATAATCGATGGAAAAATATCCAGACGAGATATGATGGCAAAAGTCGTAGTTAGTTTCTTCTTTACTCGTTCGTTTTTCACACCCATTCAGAAACAATTTCAATCATTACAGAAGCAATTCAACTCGTGTTGGCGAAACACAATTCAATCATATAATTGCGCTTTGATGGCGATATAACAATAACTTCTAATGGAAAAAACTTAAACAAACGACGATTGTGAAAATTTCTCAAAAGAATCACTGTTCGTTTCCACTTACGTCGTCGCACTCCAGCGATCGGAGAGGAGTACCGTCGGGACCGAATATCTCGGATGGCTGGTTTCCGTTGAGATCAAATGTGTTGAATTCGTGCTTTCGGATTATTACGAGCTATCGGCTTTAATCGGCATATTTTCCAAGTTAGATAAAAGATTTAAATTTTGCTATCTTTTTACAATTTGGTGATGTTTTTTCCTTTTCCTAATCCGTTCCTATAAATTTTAAAACTGCGGTTAACGCTAAACTCCAACTAGAGTAATGTTATTTTCAATTAATGTTTCTAATTTCACACCAAACCAATAAGCGCCAACTGAATATTTTTTAACGAATTTAAACATTTGTTCCTTTCCACTCGTTTAACTGTGCCCGACCTGCAAAATGTCCACGACGGTAGTGAATGGTTTTCGCTTGAGCGATTATGTATCCTTTCCGTCTGTATTCGGGCCTATCCAGGCGTACATCCATGCATGAGTTTTCCTGAGCATATTCCGGTAAACTCCGGCGTCACATCGGAAACTCCGCAATCAAAGAACCCGACCTTTCATCATCGTTCAGAATTGTTGGATGACGGATGAAAATTGTGTGTTCCTGTTCTGTTTCCATTCTTTCTTCAAAGCCGTGATGTATTTATTTTCGATCATAATGGAAGAAAGGTGTTCAGAGAGAGAGAGAGAGATAGAGAGAGAGAGAGAGAGAGAGTTTCTGGTTGGTAAAATTCTTACCGTGCCGCTCTTTTGCCTGTTTGGGAATGATTCTTGGTTTTGGAACAACGGAAGGGAAATTGGCTACTGCCAGTTTTGAAGAAAAAAGCAATTTCGAACGTGTTGGTGGGTTGACAAAATTTCTTAGTAGGATTACCGCACTAAGGTGCGGTTATTTTCGGATGGAAATTTGATGAAACTTTGAACAAGACAAATGCTTTAATGTTTGAAGAGCGGGTATATCATATAGAGACAGAATATTTAGTTTTAACTTCAGCTGATTGATTAACTTCTTATGCACTATATAGATTGAATCTAATTGTTCTTCACCATCTTTCTTAAGGTTGGCATCACCCCACTTGAGATGACGCCGATTGATGACAGAGAAACTTATGCCATATTGACCGTAAATTGACGATAATAGTCCAATAGACTTTCTTTTCACATTACTATCAGTAAAAAACTCGATGTGTTGCAACACCGAGTCGCGAAAGTTCGGATAAAAATTTTTTCTTTCTCGTGAAGTACTCGACCACACTAACACCACGTGTGAGGAGAGTTTCATCGGAAGTGATTAAACAAACTCGTGAATCTCTATAAAATTTTGACCTTTGTGAAAATAACACATTCCCTTTGTTTACCTTCTCTTTCAACTATTATGGTACTCCTAGCAATCCTTCTCTCTAACTATTTGCAGAAAATAATAACTAAAACTATCATATTTAAATCAACACTATGAACACATTCAGTACTTTCCGTAATATTAGCAAAAGTTACCAAGAACAACTCTCCCTTAGGTCATAATGAAAATTTTATCCAGGAATTTGATTTGTAGAAACAACAGGAGCGCAGGATTTTTATTGGATTGAGTATACGCTATACGCTTAGCAGGCGCTGGTTGCTCACGTTCACTGTGTGTGCAAAAATAACTTATACTAGTTTTTCTACTGAAATTCAAGATAAATAGTGTAATATTTTTACAACAGCAACATAAAATATGATTTATGATTGGATTTACCTCACGCTAATATTATCATTATGATTGGTATCAGCCAAGACATGTATGCTAATATTATACCCTTCCTCTATAGAAAGGTTATGCAATCACTGTGAAAACCGACTTTATCACCGAGGCCTGGTGGGTCGAGTTCACTATACCATTCGACTCAGTTCGTCAAGATCACAAAATGTCTGTATGGGTGTGTGTATACACCGAAACCTCCATTTAAGAACTAAACGGGGGTTCGTAAAAAGAGGTAGTTCGTAAAAAAAAGTTTACGTTATTTGGTTCGTGAAAAAAATTTTGTGTAAAAAATGTGGAAAGGGTAAGTTCAAGAAATGAAGTTTGCCCTCGTTTGAAAATCCAAGATGGCGGCTTCCGGTTTATTGATATAGATTACAAATCCTAACAATATGGGTATTTTCGGAACGGAATTGATGAGTAGCTGTTGGAAAACGATGTTTAAGGTGGTTCTGAAATTCAAGATGGCGATTTCCGATTTCTTGATATTCCTTGAAAACCCTTACAGTCTGGATATTTTCGATAAGGATTTGATGTGGTGCCATAAAAACTAAGTTTATGATCGTTCTGAATCCAAGATGATTATTTCCGTTCTATTGATATTCTTTGAAAATACTCACAATATGGATATTTGCAGAACAGATTTGGTATGTAGGTACCAAAAAAGAAAAGTGTTTGTGATCGTTTTGAAATCTAATTCTTTCCGAAAATACCCATATTTTAGGGGTTTTCAAGGAATATCAATAAACCGGAAGTCGTCATCTTGAATTTTAGAACCACCTCAAACATCGTTTTCCGACATCTACTCATCAATCTCGTTCTGAAATTACTCACATTGTAAGGGTTTTCAAGGAATATCAAGAAACCGGAGGTCGCCATCTTTAATTTCAAAAATCGATATCCGGAATCTACTCTTTAAACCCGTTCCAAAAATACCCATATTGTAGTTGTTTCCATGGAATATAAATGAGCCGGACATCGCTTTCGTTGTATGCCAAAACCTCTTTTTACCAAGTAAGTTCGTAAAAAAAGTTTACGTTATTTAAGATTTGGTTCGTAAAAAAGGTTTACGTTATTTGGGATTTGGTTCGCAAAAAGAGTTACGTAAAAAGAGGTAACGTATAAAAAGTGTTCGTAAACGGAGGTTTGTGTGTATATGTATGCATGTCTGTGCGTATGCTTCCTGATTATTAGTTCTTTAGATAACATTTAGAGCCATTAGAACGGCAGATTTTGTATAATGTTCTCCATCGTTGTCCACTTTTTGTTTTCGTTTCCTCCAATGCAAACAACCATCAGTTGGATGATGTAATCACTTTTGTTTGAAGCGAAACTCACTCTGCAAATGTTCAACAGCAGATATGCTCTCAGAAGAACTAGTTGTTGTTTTTCTGTGTTTAGGCTGTATGAACGGAACCTCATATTCGCCATTCACTGAAGCACCATTTGAATAATGACGATACTAGTTCCACTGTCTTGGCGTAGAGGGCAGCCGGCGCACCCGACGTGTCTACGTTCATGGACGAGGTATATTTATAAATTCGGTTAATTGTAATGTTACGTGCTTGGACCTATTTTTTCACTATTTAAACATTTTTTCGTAAAAATAATTTCATCTACATTCCATTCGTTTCGTGAAAGAATTAGAGAAAATACTCATACAGGAACAAAGTTATTTAGAAAACAAATCTGGAGTAATTTCGTTACACACAGGAGAGCATAGTAAATAAAGACGTAGTCCGACGTCAAAATATTCCGATGATATCAAACAGAAAACTATTTCTGCTATCAACGAAACTGAAATCTAAATAAGATATAAAATTTCTCGATTTGATAACAAAACTTGTTATCAATTTCGAAGCGAACAACGAAAACAAAACTAAAATGCATAATCAGTTATTGATTTACTTGAAAAAACATTCCTGAAAGCCATGTGCCCATCATAACATCGAATTGAGTGATCTATTTGAACTCACTTTACCCAAATATGTAATCATTTTAGATGGAAGTCTTTTAGAACACATTCTCACAGGAGACGTGAATTAGGAATCTGCAAATTTCGACTATTTGGGACAATGAATGAGTATCACGCTTTTGTCCGCAGATAGCACTTAAAATTATGGATCATTCAATGAAGAATTAATTTGAAATGAACATTACGTAATTCAATTGCTTGGGTCAGGTAAAATGGGTTAAACATAGATAATTCGTGAAAATTTGATTATTTGAATGAATTGGATTTTCAAACAACTTTTCTAAATCTTTCAGATATTCGACAATTTTTGAACTAATGTTCGGGAGTTCAAAGCGGATCATTTAATGGAAGTATTTGTTAACAATTCTCTCACTTGATGGCGCTAAAGGACAGTCAAATATTCTGAATTTCTGTGACTCAAAATCATGCAGATTTAGTAAAATGTTTTTTTTTTCTGGAAAGTGTATAAAAGTGCTAAGAGCTACTTGATGATTGATAAAACATTCCTTATAGTATCTCTCAGTGAGCACTAGTGATTTTATGGAGTTCAAAAATCTCTGAGATTTTTTAACTGAATATGTGAACTGAAATCAATGTAGTAATAGTTTGAATTTCGTAAACAAGAATTTTTTCCATACTGTTGAATGTAATGTTACGAGTTTGACGGGTAGATGTTTCGTATTTTTACTTTCCTCATGTAGAAATACTATGCAATCACTGCAGAAGCCGAATTGTGTCTAATTTATATATTGAAAGATCTTTTAACTCCATCAACTGAATTTCGATCTAAAATATACGATATAAAGAGGGAATAATTTACATGTAAATTGATAGATTTTTAAGAGCTGGCTAGTAGATGCACGGAAAAACAATGACTTTTGCCATACCGATCTCCGATTTCTGGAAGCACAAAAAATAACGGTCAAAACAAAAACCGAGAACAATAGTCAAAACACGGAAAAGTCAGCGATCGCAAAACAACTAAAATATTAGTTGTTTTTCTAAATTTGATTGGTTAAAATTTGGTACAACTAATCGATTGTTATTTTAACTAAACTGTCATTTTTTATTTATCGTGCTGGCAGTTTAGCAATGACACCCAGCAAAGACACGCACCACAAACGAGTAATGAAACGTTACAGTTGAGCAATGATATACACCTTAAGCGGAAAATGAAACATTTCAATGAGGTGTCACTCGTGCAACTGAGCACTGACACAATCCAACGAAACAATCCCGACAAACCATTGGAAACATTGTAACATGAGCAGGACAAGAAAAATTTACCAAAGATGAAAAGTATCATACTGTATCACTTAAGGTGACCGTGGACAGAAGCCAAGGAAAATAAATGTAAAAGTATTGGTTAAACAATACTTTTCATATAGCAATGGTATTAGTGAGTAGAGAGGAATGAAATAATGATATTTGTGTGCTGAAAGGAATACAAGTGCAAGAACAAAATGTAAAAATTGAAACTATTCAAATCACCTAGCAGAACAGAGTGGACTTATCTCATCTTCATGCTCATTCTGAAGTTAACAAATTGCAGTCTTGCGACTAAAAGAACATAATGATTGTGCCAAAGAAGATAGTTTACTGTTTGCCCTCGCTTGGTTCTTGGCATTTTTCTCACAAAAGGGAGCTATTACATTGATGGATTAAGTATAGTAACACGAAATCAGAACAAACTCTGTTGCAATGGCTTTTGATATTATTTTAATTTTTGAATATGAACTTTCCATATTCAAAAAAATACAAACCAACAAATTCTACATTTTCCATTTTGTCGACAACATCATCGTTTTCGGACAGGAGAGCAACCTCACCCAGAGAACAGTCAAGTGGCACTTGATGCGAGGGCTTGATGACAAATCGGTTATTTGCTCTGAAAAGATTTATCATGCAAATTTGATGATAAAATTTCATATATTGACGAAAATATTTTAGAACTTTACCTATTAATACCAAATTATAGGATCCAGAACAGTTTCTAAATTCCGTGGTATTGTTTTGAACCGGCACTTCTGGCAGTTCTTCCACTGTTTGAACTGATGAGTCCCGCACATACTCACTACCCAAAACACACTCTATCAACGTATTCCATCTATTTTTCTATTGATTTTCGCGAAAGAGCACTGCTTTCCTCTTTTTAGATGGACGAGGCATTTTGAAAAGATTGCAATACTTGAACTGTTTGTTTATTTTTTGCATTCAATAGCTACGGTGAATAAGACAACAGGGTTGCGGATAACTTGGAGGGGAAGCAATGTTTGAAATGGAAATAAGGGAAATGTTATAGTTAAAAAAAAAATATTGACATTTTAGATGATGACGTACGAAAGTAGTTTTGATCCGTAATTTTAACTATATCAATGTGCGACTAATTGAAAATAATGCCATTTTTAGTGCATTGCAAGGTTTTTTCTCTAATTATGTATGGCATCACTGCCAATATAAAAAGGTGGTATTACCAATACTAAAGCAGGCCGGCAAACTTTTTATCGTGGATTTTTGGAAAATTTTCAAAACCAGAACTGTGAGTTATTCAAAAGTTTTATAATAAAATGTTTATATCAGAGGATAAGTTTACCGGTGAAGAACAACTCAAAAGAGTTTCATAAAGCTTACTTATGTCACAGAGCTATAAAAAGCAGTTGAAATCTTGAGGTGAGTGAAAAATAATAACATTCTAAGAAGAAACCTTCTAATGAAGGTCCGAAAAAGTTTTGCACAAATCATTCTTCAGAGTTGATAGTTCATCGTAAACATATATCAATACGATGAGTGATTATGCCACCAAATTGCATTAGCAATTCTACGCAACATATTTACCCATGTGCGTAGAAAAAATGTGTTTCATGGTTTGTTTACATCTAAAGCAGGGCAAAATAGCGGAAGGTGGAGTGGGAGGGTAGATGGTTTCTTGGTTGCCATTTGTGGCTCGCTTCCATGGTCACCTTAAGAGAAAAATATGTAACCAGAGTTAAATGAAAGAAATAAAGTTCAATTTAAACAAACAAACAACTGACACAATCCCAGCATAGTTACCTTTATGCATGAAAGCAAAAAATGGGTCAATTGTTTTAACCAATTAGTTCAGTTAGTTAAATCAATAACATTTTAGTTGAAACAACCCGGGCGTGAAACAGCAATTGCATTATTGTAATTTTATGATCTGCGAGTTCTCCGTGAACATTCTACATTTTGTCGTGAATACGACTTACTTTACTATGGGGTGCCTTTTCAAAATATACCCTCTGAGAGAGTGATAAGTTTTTGATCGTGAATATCTCTTGTTGTATCTAACGAATCAACATAATTTTTACTACACGCCATAGGAAATATGATCACAATTTTATGATGAAATTTTCAATTTTGTGACATAATCTCAAATAATTCAAAATTAAACTTTTCTGAAATGTTTGGTATAAACGAGAATCAAAGGGGATAATCCATAAGGCGCGTTTGCCTTGCTCGTATTTTTAAAGCTCATAGCTCAGTGATCTGTGAAAGGATTTATATAATCTAACTGTCAATAGAATCGAAATTGTTCAAAACCTGTCTCATTTGACCCATGTCAACACCAGCCAATCAGAACGCGTTCTGAGGATGAAAACAAAATATCTGCTGCTGTACAACAAATCTTTCGAGAAAAATGTTCCGAAAAGTGGTGAATATCGTAATGAGTTCCACAATTTGGTCCTTCTAAATACTAGAAACGAATCCTTAGAGCATATTGATAGTTTCTTTCAATAAATTATGCAAATCCGAAATGAAATAATCGACATTAAAATTCTGAGTGCGGCTATTTTTATAGCCATTAGGACCGCCCATTAGTGAAAAAACTACAAACGAAATCACGTAAAAAGAAAGCTCCTAACAAAAATTGGATCGCCACTGCGAGCAGATGTATTTTGTGTCGTTTGCAAAGCTAGTTTCACTTCCGACAAGAGCGATTACGTCACAGCTGCCAGTCATTTGCATTGATGAAAAAACAACGGCGGAGAGCATTACACAAAATCAGCCGTTCTAATGACTCTAAAAGTTTTCTAAAGAACTATTAGGATTTGTTGTTCGCAAATCAATGGTAAATATCCTCAGTTTAGTGCAAATCTAGAACAGTTTGGTTAGATTTGTGCATTTTTCGCTGTGTGAAATTCATAGTAATCGAGATCAAGTGAAGCCTTCTTTGTTTTTGCGAAAAATGTTCCAGAGTTTGATGTCGTAGAGAATTACGCAATTTGCCTCTTCTAAATGTTAGATACGAATCCCTATAGCATATTGATAGTTTCGTGCAATAAATTAGGCCTATTGTATCATTGATCAACCCAGCGGATTAATGTTTTCTTTATTGGAAGATTATAATCGGTTGTAAAAGCTACACCTACACCAACCATATCAGTATCGCACCCACGTACAACAGTTCAGCCTGGAATTAGATGACGGAAGTCAGCGGCATCCATCGGCATTCGAATTCAACTCATCACTCTCCATCACAAACGCTTTCATAAAAGGTTCTCTTCAGAGCCACCATTATTTTATTATAAAGAACTATACTGGTTATTTCATAATATTTGTGTTTCAGAATGTTAAATGTAAATAATCTGTACTTTAGTTTAGGTGCATTGTTTCAAATTCTACATACAATTTCATACAATTGATCAACTAATTGATATTCGGAAGTGTTAAGGAACATGTCAGTTGTTTTCGTATTCACGACATCCAGTTATGTCTCTGACATTACCCACCCGCCTTTTTTTCGAAAACTGTTAGAGAACCTGATGCTTAACGTACTCCACCGGAAGAAAATCGTTGACGTCAAATGTATTTCTCATATCAAGTTCCTGAACAAGGGTACTTCTGTGACTGACCAAGTGTCCCAGCTGCTTTTTGTCCTCGAAAGAGAATGAGAACAATTGGGTCGAATATGGTGACGGGTTATGGTGTTAAGAGATTGCTAAAAGAGATGGACTAGCTTCAGATAAACGTGGCACCGATGATCGCCATACTCTCCAATCAGCCTGCTTTTGGTATACGAAAGAAAGTTTAGCCAGAAATACGACTTATGAAATAAATTGGGGTAAAACGGGTTAAACAGGTTAGTACTGTCATTGTCCCATTGTGTTTAATTGGATTACAGATGTTTTGTACGTATTATGAACCACAATTGGTAGGTCATATTGGATCTGCTTCGGGATTGTAAATCTTAATTCAACATAAAATTATAGTTATGAGAAAATTGGGGTAAAACGATTTAGCACAAAGCATGCGATCATGGAGACTATCTGTTAATTATTTTTTGAGGTTAGATGCAAAACATAGAACTGTCTTGTTTAATTAAAATTGGTCCAAACACCGATCAGTAGAACTATTTTTTCTGTAAATTCATGTAAGAAGATGACTGTGGGTATAATCTTATTAAAAACAATCCATTTATCTAGCTTATGAACATGTAAGAAATTCCTTCCGATTGGTCGAATTCAATTTTTTTCAGAGTTTCACAGGTAGTTTTAAAAGTAAAGTCAGAAAAAAAGAGAATTTGGAGCAAAACGGGCATGATAGTGAATTTTGCGGATCTTCTAACTATCATAAATCGATTCTACGGAAAAATTTGCATTAGAAATACTAACTTTGAAAACATTTGCTTAGGTTTTTATAAAAGTATTGAGCAAAGTTGCGTTTTGATCGTTTTTTTCCACTGTGCTACGGCTGAGACAGTGGGTCGTATGAATAAAACATAGCAAACCGGAATTTCGGTAGTAAATGATACATGGGGAATAGACAGGGGATGGGTATAGCGTAATGGGCTAGTCGATGTCTTTCACGCAACCCACCTGGATTCGATCTCCCCGCACAAAGGGTTAGATTGCTTTTCTGGCCCGAAGAGGCGAAAGATCTTATGGTTAAAACCTCTATAATTGAAACAAAAAAAGGGGAATAGAGATGGTCTGGTAAACAATTTCTAAAACCCGAACCCGAGCAGTACCCGATCGAAAATAAAATACTTACACCCGTACCCGATTCGAACCCGAGAATAATTTTAATTCCAAGCCCGTACCCAACCCATACTCGAGAAAAAATAAAAATCTATACCCGTACCCGACCCGAACCCGAAAATGTTCGGACATTCCGGTTCGAATGCTCGAAACCTGACCATTCTAATGCTGTCTAGACAAATCATGTCAGTTTATATGACATTGTGAGAAAAAAGCAAACAAGAGTTGGTTAAAAATTAAGAAACGAAAGCATTTACAAGTCGATGAAAAATCTAATCTGAATTAAAGAGCTTATTTCTATACCATTTTTGAATGAGTTTTCAAACATCAAATAAAACGATGTAGATGTAAAGTAGAAGGAATCTTCTGAAAAAAAGAGTTTCTCAGGAATTTATTTCCCTTCCCGGATAGATGTAAATAGCAAACAAAGATCGATAAAATAACAAAGTTTACCATCATATTTTGTCGTGACGTTTCTGTGCTCTCATAGCGATACTTGATATTTCATCTAATCAAGAAATTGTACAATATCTGTTTAGTATCAAAATTAGTTATTATACCTTATTTCTTTATTGATGAGCTATTTCAATTTCATTAAGTACAATTGATCAAGTAGTTCTATATTCAAATAACATATTATTGAACAAACTGCATCAGAATCAGATAACAGCAATACTTATGATATTATTCTATTCTGAATGCTAGAATATAAATGACCTGAAAAAATCGTCTTCTTTAAATATTTTAATGATTTTATATTAGTTTATTTCCTTTGTTGCGTACGTTATAGAATGTTTCAAGTTCAAGTGAACATACAGACTCTTAAATATTAACAAATATCACACATATGGATTTTACCATTTTCAAATCAACAGCATTTGTAAAAAGCCTTAAAATTCCACCAAATCTTCATAGTGGTTGATAGAAAAAAGTAATCATCAGCCAGGTAAGGATTTGTTTTACTTCAGATTTTCAATATCACTCCTTAGTCAGCATCGCATTTAGCTGGCATATACTCCCAAGTTTGAAAGCTTACACAAACCGGGAAAGCTTAAAAAGCTCCAACGAGTATAATCTACCGCTGGTATGCAAGTGGTAAGAAAAGAAATTATGTCCTAGTTTGAAGCTCTGTTATCTCTGCTTTCTAAAGTTTTTCTTTTTCAGGAGAAATTCGGCTTAACTCGAGTTGTTATTGCAAATTGACAGTTAAACTTTGAGTTCTAACTGTGAGATAAATGAAAACTGTTATTTTGGTTGTTAAAATAATAGAATAATAATGTTCCCGAAATCTCTCGGAATAATAGAAACATTTATATGGGAAAAAACTCATAACACATCAAATATTACACCTTGTTTATAATGAGTCTTGTTAACGTGAAATTTATATATCACTAACCATTGATAATTTCGAGAAATTTTCATTATGATTCTGTTTTGATTCATAATTATGTGTTTTTTTCTGCGTGTTAGGAGGAAAAGCTCACATCGAAGGCCATCTAGATGTGAACACAGGCACTAATGGGAATATTTCAATATTACAACGCGAACAAAAGCTACAATTCGGAAGCCCCTCACCGTTTGGATTTGTTTGTCAACATCGTCGAACTTCAAGCACATATAGTTTATACTTCAATAACAATCGCTGTGTTTTAATGAAAACATTTGCTAACAATCTGATCGGTGTTTTAAAATAGAGGCAATCATGAGAAGCCGTTCCAGTGGTAGAAGTGGGAATGCTGTGCAAAACTCATCTGTTACCAGCACTAAGCGTCCATACAATCGAAAATCTCTACTGTGTCGGCTGTGTTTACGGACTCTGGCAAAGGATGATCTGTTTGAGATATTTTCTGGAAACAATAATCTGCAAAAAGTCATCCGATCGGCGCTTTCTGTTGAGGTTTGTTTTATCAGTATATTGGCTTGAGATTCCCTTGCTGAGAAAAAATGTCTTTTACAGGTAAACAGGAAAGATCGTTCGATTCGGGTTTGTCCTTGTTGTTTAGATTTGGTTCATACAATTAATGATTTTCGAACGGTCTGTGAAAAAACAATGCTACTGTTTTCACAAAATGTTGAAATTCCCAGCACCGCATTTTGGGAGGAAGAATATGACCAAAAAATATTCACAAAATGCCGCACCCTAGTAGAGCAGTGCAAGGTTGAAGTGGAGAAACTTTACCTGGACAAGTCTGATGTAAACTGTGATCCTGTGATGGAATCATTGGATGAAACCGTTCCCTTCCCAAGTGAATATAAGGAAAAAATTGAAATAAAGCCACTTAAAGTAGAGGACCCAACTGATTTTGAAGTGCTTAGTGCCGTAGATGAATCTGACGAGGACGATGATGAGAATGTTGATGAAAGTTATTCTTTAAAATCGGAGAATGAAAGTGAGGCTGGACTAAATGTTTCGGCAAACGAACCCGAACTGGAAGTTGAAAATGAACAACCATTGAAAGAGACTGATCCAGATTTCGAAATAAAACCAAAACGGTCAGGAAAAAATTCGAGCGACCCCCCAAGGCGACGAGGACGTCCATCTCTTCCCGAGGAAATGTTGAAACGAAGAAGGCGTAAGCCGGGTGAACCGAAAAGAAAACCTGGTCCCAAAAATCGAATTAAGCTACCGGCGCAATCGGTAAGTTTTGTTTCTGAACACTACTTCGAATCGTATGCAGACTATGTTCTTCTAGGTGTGTGAAATTTGTGGCAAACTAGTGAATCGTGAAAACCAAGAGCGTCATCGAAATGATCATCTGGGACACCGGCCGTATCCTTGCACGGTTGAAGGTTGCACTCACGCATTTTCCAGCAAAGCCGGCCTTCTTGGGCACCTGGCTCGTCACGCCGATCGAGACAATATTTACGATTGTGATATTTGCGGGGCGAAGATAAAAACCAAGAGCTCGTTGCAGCGACACCGGAAAATGCACACCACAGAGAAGCCGCATGCCTGCAACATTTGTGGCAAACGCTTCTGGCGAAAGAGTTATCTGAATCATCATGCCACCGTCCACACAGGAATCGCAAAGTTCCCGTGCGAGTATTGTGGTTTCGTGTTCAAAAATAAGTATTGGCGATCGTTTCACATCAAACAGAAGCACGTGGCGAAGGGGGAGGAACCCCGATTCGAAGCTCAGGAAGAGTTGAATGAAAACGAAGAAATGCCGGAAGGAGTTGTGACTGAGATTAGTATTGAGTTTGCGTGAATACTTTAGATCATTATAAATTACTTAAGCACTGCAATAATTATGTTTCTCTTGAATGATGAGGATCCTTGTGCAATGATGTCTAGATGACATTCCAACAATGGAATTGTGTGAAATTTGATGAAAAGATGTTGTCTATTTCTTTCATAAATAACATGTTATCTGTTTTACTTTTAATTGCGTATTTTGCATTATTATCCTACTTTTGCACTCGCTGATCTATCTCTGATTTCTGTTATAAAAGTTGCAATACAGTTTCTCGCAACTGCATTTCGTTTTTGACTGGATAGTTCAAAACAATTTTAATTGGACTGCTAAGCAGACTGCAAATTCAAACGCCATTTGAGCAACATCTTTATACTTTTTGGTTGTGATTATATTATTATTATTATGATCTATCGATTGATTGAAATTATTATTTACCACACGCCCGGTAATATTTTTCCATGGAATCAAACTGACTTCTGTCTGACTGACAAACATGAAAAAGCGTTACCAAAAATGCAACTGTGGTAAATCCGACATCAGGTTAGATCCGAGGTGCAGATGAACAGGTAATAACGTGTCTGCGGTGATTGACATTCGAATTATGCAAAATGAGCAGGATTTTTTTCCGATTCATTGACAAATAATTGCATTTATTAAAAATTGTCCTGTCTTCAGATTTGATTTTCAATAACTTTTTACATGTTCGAATCAGAGTAAAATGCGGAGGTCCAATAAGACAGGGTCGTAAGTTTGAGTTCTAACTAGAAAGGATTCTTAGTGTTTGTAGGGTCGTAGCTCTGGTCATGCAATAGTTCCATTTGACGAAGCTTTCACTCGAAATTTTCGTGACATGGGAAGCGTTACGTTCAGGTAAAGAAGCTTGAAAGCGTTGCATACGATACATTTCTACAATTGAATGTTACAAACCATATCCACGTCGCTGTTTTGATGGTTTAGGTGTTACGAAGCGTTACATGCGTTATTTTGAAATTAGTTATACACGTTACGAAGCGTTACCTTTTTACCAGTTAAAGGAATTACATGCGTTACTTTTTAGTAAGCTATAGGCGTAATAAAGCGTAATATGCGTTACTTTTTAGAAAGTTTTGGGCGTTACAGAGCGTTACTCTTTTGTCAGTTAAAGGCGTAACAAAACGTCATATGTGTTACTTTTTTGTAAGTTATAAACGTTACAATACGTTTCATGCGTTGCTTTTTTGTAAGTTAAAGACGTTACGAAGCGTTACACACGTCAGTAAGGTATAGGCGTTACGAAGCGTTACATGCGTTATTTTTTGTGAGTTGTAGGCGTTAAGATGCGTTACATACGCTTCATTTTTTGTGAGTTGTAGGTGTTATGAAGCGTTACATGCGTAACTTTTTTGTAAGTTATAGACTTTACAAGGCGTTACATGCGTTACTTTTATGTAAGCTATAGGCGCTACGAAGCGTTATATGTGTTATTTTTTTATGAGTTATTGACGTTTCGAAGCGTTACTCTTTCGTAAGTTACAAGCATTACGATGGGTTACATAAGTTACTTTCTAGTTAGTGTTAGGTGTTATGAAGCGTAACCTTTTGTATATTACTGGCTTTACGGAACGCGACATTTGTATTAGTTTTTTGTGACATTTGCATTAGTTTTTTATGAGTTGTAAGCGTTACGTGCGTTATTTTTTTATGAATTACCGGCGTTACGAAGTGTTACATGCGTTCCTTTTTTGTTAATTAAAGGCGTTACGAAGCGTTACATTCGTTAATGTTTTGGGCGTTACAAAGCATTATATTTGTTACTCTTATAAGTTATAGGTGTTACGAATTGTTGAATGCGTAACACTTTTTGTAAGTTTTAGGTATTACAAAACGTTACATGTGTTACATTTCTGAAAGGTACAAGCGTTATGAACCGTTACATCCGTTACTGTGTTGAATGTTTTGTGTGTTAGGAAGTGTTATATGTGTTGCTTTTTGTAAGCCACAGGTGTTAAAAAGCGTTACAAGGGTTTTGTCATCGTAATTTTAACATGTTGAAGAGTCACTTATTTGCAAAATCTACTGGAAATGTCAAAATTATGGAATGAGTAGAAATGATCCTTCAACGACCTGGAATACACCGATCAAAAGTAGCACGATGACATATCTTATCGAAACGAAAACTTGTATCTAATTTTGAAGAAAAATGAGCATGAATATTATTCAAGTGAATAAATTGTTCTATCCTATCCATGAAGGAATCATTAGTTTATTTCTTGACATGAGGGTATTCAGTAAATTGAAATTGTACATTGATTCAACGGTTTCAATATTTTAAATGTTTCCGATAGCCACGTATCCAGAGTAAGGTGGGGGGAGCGCTGGTTTCTTCTTAAATCAGAAATATAAACGAAAAAAAAATTTGAGAAACATTATGGAGCTGTTGATCCTGGAGATTACACCATGAGATAGAGGTTTTGAGAGTTACGTGATGGTCTAAACTCCACTGCCGATAAAGCACGCAGCAGTAGGTCCTACGAAGCAGAACAGAGTCAAGACCACATAAAATGGAGGACGAAATGGGGGTAATATAAATGCCAATAATACATAAAATTGAACTGGACGACCGGAAAGAGAAAGTGCTCATGCCTTAGTTAAGTAAGATTCTGCAGATGAAAAAGATATCTTACCGCTGGATTCTGCACATACATATTCAGGGCTAGAAAGACGAACGCAAGCGCACTTCGAGTACATGTTTGGCAGCATCCATTATTTTAAGCCAGAGAACAGAACAATTACCCGACAATAGACTGAAGTAAGCACGAGTGCCTCGAAGGGCGTCTTAGTGGGACGGAAAGATCACAAAGTCGGTTTTCTGGGATCGACATAGCATACTTTAGGAGGACTACCTCAAATCAGAAAAAACAGTATTTGCATGCGTTAATGAAGCGACTGAAGACCGAAATCGTTGTACAATGGCCTTACATGAGCATCGCTATCATGGTTAAAATCAACGGTTGAGGTTTCAATTACTTGGGCATTATCTTCGTTCACATGATTTGGCTTCCTCGTACTATTTTCTGTACTCAAACGTTAATTTATCTCTGAGAAATTTATGTGACTTTCGTTTTGGAATTTCAGACTTTTTTTTAACTCCTTCTGGAACCTAAATCCGTAAACACTATAGCCAAAGAAAATTTGTATGACCATCTACTAATATGACCTATAAATTTAGAGGATATTTTCCATTCTCCACGATTCGGTTGTGCAGTGAATTGTCGTCATTGAAAGTAGGAATGTAAATGATCTCAAAATATATTTATCAATATTACAAGTCTTGTGGATTGTTGTGCTATATAAATATTTAGACGGTCTTATACATGTGTTACAGAAACAACATGACAGTGAACGTAAAGAAATGTAATACAATAACCTTCTCTTGGGCACAGTCAGAAATTTTATTTGAATACTCCATTATGACAGTTCCAGTGGAAAAGTTTAAAGTGTCTATTAAAACGCCGTTAAAAGGCACACCGAGAATTAGGTATACATAAACAGGTATACATACACCTATGTACATAAATCTTTAGTAACATTATTTTTTTTATCTAAGGGCCCCTCCTGAAACGAAATCCTGGGTACAGGTTTTTTCAATTAACATTTAGTTTTGAGTTTTCTGTCTGACTTGATGTCAAATACAATTACATTAGCTGTACATGCAGACAAATTTCAAAAATAATATGTGATGTTATGCTCTCAAATTAGCATTCAGAAAAATTGGTAAAATTCAATACGGTATCGTTGTCCAGCAGATCGACTTGTTAGAGTAGGAAGATCCTTCTCAGGAAGGAATATTAAAGTTTAATCACTTCTATATATCATCCTCAACCCACGCGAAAAGATGCTGTTCTCCGTCGGTGACAATGGGTTAGCTCTTCGTCGCCTGTATTTGTCCTCTTATTTAATATGTATGCAAATTTAGTTTAATTTAAGAGAAATTCCCCATTGGTTCTAAGTTTCACAACACACTGAGACTCTAGGCATTAGAGGCGCACTAAATCCGTTGTTCGAAGGAAGCAATCGAATTGATATCAAAATGATTGTGAGCATTCAAGCAAACACGAACAAACGGTGAGTGTTTTGCACGGCGAATAAATCAGTTGTGGAAAAAGGAAAGCATTACTTATTTTTGCCGAGAAACAACTTACCAGGCTCGTGGCTTCAGTTTTGTAGAAATAAGTTTATTAGTTCTGATAGCAGTTACTGATTATTAGTTTTTTTTAAATAACTATTTATTGGAATATGAGTTAAAATTAAATTATTAAGATTTAAATTGGGTGTTCAGCCACAAGTGGTGACTTTTCAGCCCTATTATATATATGATTTGGTTATTACCATGAGGACATCATTTGCTTCCGCAATTCTGAGATTTTTGTGTAGGGAAAATTCTAAACCTACTTGTATTGTGTAATGGGGAAAAGAAACCTCTATACTAACTTAATAACTAATAGAGAGAGCGAATCGATTCAATTGAAGATTGCATCGATTTTTGTCGGAATTTACTTATAATATTATGTGACATTACATCTAATGGTTCTATATTTGTGGATCTGTGTAACTTATTTGTACTAAACCAGAGAGGACGCTTCAAAATCATTTTCAGAATTTTATTCTGAATCCTTTGAAGCGTTTTCTTCCTGGTGAAACAACAACTTGACCAAATTGGTACTGCATAAAGCATGGCTGGTCTGAAAATTTGTTTATAAATTAACAATTTGTTTTTTAGACAAAGCTTAGAATTTCTGTTTATAAGAGAATATAAACATTTAATATATTTATTACACTTTGCCTGAATTCCTTCAATGTGATCCTTGAAAGTGAGTTTTTTGTCATACGTTAAACCTAAGTATTTAGCTTGATCAGACCATATCAATTCCAAGCCATTCAATTTGAGAATGTGATTATTGTTTGGTTTAAGAAAAGAAGCTCTTGGCTTATGAGGAAAGATAATTAATTGCGTTTTTGTTGCATTTGGTTTAATTTTCCATTTTGACAGATAATCACTGAAAATATTTAAACTTCTTTGTAAGCGACTGCAGATCACTCTTAGACTTCTACCTGTGGCTAACAGATTTGTGTCGTCACAGAATAGCGATTTCTGACATCCAACGGGTAGATTTGGAAGATCAAAAGTGAAAATATACAATATTGGAGCTCGAACCCTGCGGAACACCGGCTCGTACGGGTAGCAATTCAGATTTAGAATTCGGATAGCTAACCTGAAGAGTACGATCAGTTAAATAATTTTGAATCATTTTGATCAAATAAATAGGAAACTGGAAATCAGACATTTTTGCTATTAAACCTTTGTGCCAAACACTGTCGAATGCTTTTTCTATGTCTAGAAGAGCAACTCCAGTGGATAACCAAGAAGATTTATTTGCTTTTATCATGTTCGTTACATGTTACAAGTTGATGAGTAATTGAATGTTCATGACGAAATCCAAACTGCTCTGGTAAAAAAATTGAATTCTCATTTATATGAGACATCATTCTCAACAAGATAATTTTTTCAAAAAGTTTACTGATAGAAGAAAGTAAGCTAATTGGTCGATAACTTGATGTTTCTGCTGGATTTTTATCAGGTTTGAGGATAGGAATTACTTTAGCGTTTTTCCATCTGTTTGGGAAGTAAGCTAATGAAAAACACTTGTTGAAAATTTTAACCAGGAGTCTCAAGGCAACATCGGGAAGATTTTTAATAAGAATATTAAAAATTCCATCATTACCAGGAGCCTTCATTTTTTTGAGTTTCCTAATAATTGATTTAATTTCGTCAAAATTCGTCTCAATAATGTCATCGTGTGATAACACTTGGGTTGAAATATGATCATATTTCAGTGAGACTTCATTTTCAATAGGACTCACAACGTTCAAATTAATATTGTGGACACTCTCGAGCTGCTGAGCAACTTTTTGAGCTTTTTCGCCATTCGTAAGAAGTATTTGATTTCCTTCCTTGAGAGCAGGAATTGGTTTCTGAGGTTTCTTAAGAACCTTAGAAAGTTTCCAGGAAGGTTTAGAATATGGTTTAATTTGTTCAACTTCTTTAGCGAAATTTTCATTTCTATGTTTAATTTCTTTTTGTAAATCCTTAACTATGTTTTTCATAGCATGATCACGAGAACGTTGATATTGTCGTCGACGAACATTCTTCAACCGAATGAGCAGTTGAAGATTGTCATCGATGATAGGAGAATTTAATTTAGTTTGAGCTTTGGGAACTGAAAGATCTCTAGCTTCGATAATGTAATGATTCAAATTATCAATTGCTGTGTCGATGTCCGCAGAATTTTCTGAAATAGTTTCATAATCCACATGATTTTCAATTTCTGTTATCCAACCAATTAGCTCTATGATAGTTGAATATAGAACTAATTGGATTAATTAAAGCTTCGTTGGAAAGTCTGAATGTTACAGGAAGATGATCTGAGTCAAAGTCAGCATGTGTAATCGGTTCACTACAAATGTGATTTTGATTCGTTAGAACCAGATCAATTGTAGACGGGTTTTTCACGGAAGAGAAACAAGTCGGATTACTGGGATGAAAAACTGTGAAGTAACCAGCTGAGAGTTGATTATGAAGTATTTTACCATTACTGTTATTTTGCCTACAATTCCACTGGACATGCTTAGCATTTAAGTCCCCTATTACGAAAAATTTCGGTCGATATCTTGTGAGTTTTTGCAAATCGCCTTAAAAGAAATTTTATTGTTCGCCGGTGCATTGGAATGGCAAATATGCTCCAGCGATGAAATAAATTCCATTAATGGTTTCAACTTCGATTCCCAAGCATTCAATAACTTTAGTATTGAAAGAAGGTAAAATTCGATGTTTCATATGTGGATTACTTTTCAATTTTACATTTGGTTTAAGAAAAGTTTCTGTCACAATGGCAATATAAATTTTGTGAACTTTGAGAAAATTATAAAACTCATCTTCACTCGATTTCAAAGATCGAGCATTCCAATTTAAAATATTCAAATAATTATTTAACATCACTGTTAAATTTTAAATTCATTATAATATTATTTGCGAATTGCCATCCGATTTGAAATGCTTTAAAAAGTGATGAAGTCGAGTTCATTCGTATGATCATTTGAAAAAGTTGATCTTGTAGGTAGATCATTTTATTTTCAGATACATCGCCTAAATCGATTTTACTTCAAGAAGCGAATGGCAATGAAGGAATATTTGTAGGTAGACTGCCATTAGACATATGACCGATCTACCTATTAATAAATTGTTTTCGTTAGAAGATGAACTGCAAGGCGGTCCTGTGTTTTGATTATTTACATTAGAAGAATTAAGTGGTAGATTTCTACCTGTTATACTGGCATAACTGACATTAGAAGAAGATGATGACGAGGTCGATCTACCTGTCAATAAATTGTTTTCGTTAGAAGAAGAATTGGCAGGCGTACCTGTTTTTTGTTTTAAATTCGAAGAAATAGGTGCCTTAGAAGAATTAGGCATGGCATTTGTAACGGTTTTTTGATTTTCAGGTATGTTCTGTAAATTTAAGGTGGTCGTTGATTTGACTTGTTGTCTAAGCGAACGAGCGTTTAATTTTTTTTCCTTACAGGCAGACCTTATGCACGCGCGCTCTTTATTTTGCGCTGAGACAAATTTATTCTCATTCTCATAAGACAACCACGCGCATGCGACGTGCTTATGCCGCTCTCAAGAGAAATCTTTGGCACATTTACGTACCGCACCAGAAACTGATGCACGCTTCGTTGTATAATCTCATCGCATTCTGCCAAGAACGAGACTCAAGCGCTCTTGTCGCATGAGATAGCGCGGCGCGCTCGTTTCATGCGATCTACGAGCGGTTTGCGTGTCATTTTCATCCTCTTCCTTTCTTCCTTACACTTAGTTGCAAATAAATAAATGCTAGCGAAGAAAACCGTGCACATTTGGCGCAGTTCGTAGCGAGAGATATATTCAAATCGAAGATACTGTTATTCGGTATTCGTGATTCTGAAATGCTAATAACGAATGAGTGTTATTCTGAAATGCTAAATAATGAATCAATCAATTTTCCAATGAGAAGAGCCAAATGTCGTACTTTTTATGCGACTGCATAGTAAATTATGAACATTAGATGATTACAAATTTCAGTATATCTATGTATTCACTTAGTTTGAAAAACCCGATTAAGTATTCTTTAAACAAATAATCTTTCCATGTCAGGACTCAAACATATTAAGCCTGCCTTGTTAGACCAGCGTCTTATACTCTAAACCGCAAATCGAATGAAAATATCCAGTGCAAAAGCCGGACACGAGTTTCGCAATGCAAAAATCATTTAAAATCATCTTTTTTGCAAGAACCGTAAAAAACTTTCTGCAAAACCCGAATAAAAACTCAGTCAGCCGAAATAAGTGATTTTATATTGTTCTTGTATTTATATTTATTTTGTCGACATAATTCGAGCTGATAATCTGGGGATCATTTTCTTCCTGTTTTTGCAAAGAACTAGAAAGTTGTACTGGTATGGTAAAAATCCTTAACTTAATGTTGTCTGCAACAAATATTTGGTTTCCGTATAATAGAAACTGTTGCTCAAATTTATTTAACAGCTACCAAAATGATTAATTCAAGCTTCGAAAAGTCTCTTGATCATGTCCTTTTTTCCAGGCTCAATCCAATTTTGGAAATGTAGATGTTGCAATCACTGGGTTTTGTTCTGCTATATACTTTTAAAACATATACACTGTTTGGTTAGAAAGCTGTTCATTTAAACTAAAGCTAAGTCTCGTAATGAACTTATGAATCAACTCTCCTTCGGTTAGGACGAAGAACTGAAAGTTTCTTTCTGAATAATAAATGAGGATCTGCAAGATTGACAAAATAATATTCACATACTTCCAAAAAAGTATTCACATACTTCCTGAACTGATACTTGAAGAGTATACTTATTATCAATCACTCGTGATATGTAACTAGAAATGGCCCTTTCAATCAAATCATCAATTGCAAACCGTCGTTCCTACCGATTCTGCAATTCTGAGATTGATCATACATTTGCTGTTGAATATTTAGACTGATTTTCACAATCGCTATAAGAGTTTTAATAAAGCCAATACCCTAAACAGTCGAACAAGAAAATGAATTGTAATTATGAATAGTTATACCTACAAATTGTAATAAACACTTCCCAAACTGAACTTTCGTTGCTATTCGGTTTTGTTACCAACTTTGAAGGGGAGAGAAAATGAAAGCTTTGGAAAAATGCTACGGTCTCAATAACATTGTCATTTCTCGTCACCTGTATTTCTATTAATCGATTACAGGGAATATAATATATTCAGTTTTCTTTGTGATCGTGACAAATGTCGTGATCTTTTTCATTTTCGAACATAATTATCGAATCACCAAAATGTTATTTAAATTTTTTTTATATGTACATAATGTACTTCACTTCATTATGCAATACGTGCAAGGTTCTTCTAGTATCAGGATTCATAAAAATCTATTTCGCTATTGCTGAGAAACGTATAAAAGTTAAAATTGGAAGACATTAGATTCTATGGATTAGATTAAAATATTTTACGTACTAACAAAGTTTTACTCTATGAGTTGCGTTAAATCAGTTTTCAACACCTCAAAGAAATTTAAAAATGTACAATGCTTGCAGTAAACATAATTCCTTTTTTCTGTTTTTAATATGGAGGTTTTAACCTTAAAGTGATTCACCCCTTTGGGCCAGAAAAAGATTCTGAGCCTATGTGCGGAGTTGGGAATCGACCCTGGCTGGCTGCGTGAACATAGTTCTATATAAAGGGTGATTTTTTAAGAGCTTGAGAACTTTTTTAAACAATAAAACGCATAAAATTTGCAAAATCTCATCGGTTCTTTATTTTAAACGTTAGATTGGTACATGACATTTACTTTTTGAAGATAATTTCATTTAAATGTTGACCGCGGCTGCGTCTTAGGTGGTCCATTCGGAAAATCCGCTTTTTTATCGACAAATTTTGTTCAGCGATGAGGCTCATTTCTGGTTGAATGGCTACGTAAATAAGCAAAATTGCCGCATTTGGAGTGAAGAGCAACCAGAAGCCGTTCAAGAACTGCCCATGCATCCCGAAAAATGCACTGTTTGGTGTGGTTTGTACGCTGGTGGAATCATTGGACCGTATTTTTTCAAAGATGCTGTTGGACGCAACGTTACAGTGAATGGCGATCGCTATCGTTCGATGCTAACAAACTTTTTGTTGCCAAAAATGGAAGAACTGAACTTGGTTGACATGTGGTTTCAACAAGATGGCGCTACATGCCACACAGCTCGCGATTCTATGGCCATTTTGAGGGAAAACTTCGGAGAACAATTCATCTCAAGAAATGGACCGGTAAGTTGGCCACCAAGATCATGCGATTTGACGCCTTTAGACTATTTTTTGTGGGGCTACGTCAAGTCTAAAGTCTACAGAAATAAGCCAGTAACTATTCCAGCTTTGGAAGACAACATTTCCGAAGAAATTCGGGCTATTCCGGCCGAAATGCTCGAAAAAGTTGCCCAAAATTGGACTTTCCGAATGGACCACCTAAGACGCAGCCGCGGTCAACATTTAAATGAAATTATCTTCAAAAAGTAAATGTCATGTACCAATCTAACGTTTAAAATAAAGAACCGATGAGATTTTGCAAATTTTATGCGTTTTATTGTTTAAAAAAGTTCTCAAGCTCTTAAAAAATCACCCTTTATAATGTTATGTTATGACAAAAAATAGTAATATAAGAAAGAAACTAATCCATGCAGCGCGAAGTGCGTGGAATCCCGGATCATCTACGTTCGACGGAAATCCCAAAAATATTTTCAAGTAAGTTCAGGCATATTGACTCTGAGAAAATGTTTTACACGGACGGATCGCGAATTGAAGAAGCGACAGGGTTTGGTATGTTCAACAATAATGTTTCGGCCTCATTTAGGCTTCAAGAACCTGCATCTGTTTATATAGCAGAGCTAGCAGCAGTTCATTATAGTTTGAGTGTAATCGTCACATTAATTCCAAACCATTATTTCCTCTTCACAGATAGTCTGAGTGCAATTGAAGCTCAAACATGACTGGCAAGACTGAACCGTTTTTCCTGGGCAAAATAAAACAGTGCCTGAACGACATATTGAACAATAATTATCTAATCACTATAGTCTGGGTCCCGGCTCATTGCTCCATTCCTGGCAATGAAAGAGCCGATATTTTAGCCAAACGTGGTGCTATTGAGGGTGAAATTTATGAGAGACCAATTACTTTCAACGAATTCTATAGCTCGTCTCACCAAAGAACACTTGCCAGCTGGCAAGCTTCTTGGGATAAAGATGATCTGGGTCGGTGGATGCACTCAATTATTCCGAAAATATCGACAAAGGCATGGTTCAGGGGACTGGATGTGAGTAGAGATTTCATTCGTGTGATGTCCAGACTCATGTCCAATCACTACACGTTAGATGCACATCTCCTTCGAATTGGGCTCTTCGAGACTAATCATTGTGCTTGTGGCGAAGGTTATCGGGATATTGATCATGTCGTTTGGACATGCGTGGAGTATCGTGATGTCAGATCTCAACTAATAAATTCTTTGCGTACCCAAGGTAGACTACCCAATATCCCAGTTCGAGACATTCTTGCTTGTCGTGACCTTTCATACATGAAACTTATTTATCATTTCATAAAGAAAACTGGAGTTTCAATTTAATAAAGGCCCCTTTCAAGACTTAGTTCTGATCCCAGCTGCGTCCATGAGTTCAACCAATAGCTAAATTAGAATAAAAATAATGTAATGATACAAACAAACTCGAAACAGTTTATGAAATTATTAACAAAATGTCTGAAAATAACAGCTTATTTTATAATTTATAGAAGTTAATCGTTTGGTTCAAATAATATTTCCGAGTAGATTTCATAATTAAAAACGAGTTACCTAAGATGATATTTAAGTAATAAGAGAATATGTTTTAATAAATGCAAAACGTAGTGACTATGTTAGAATTAAATTAGGATAAGAATATTATGTAAAAGTGATGCTACGGCGAAGAAAAACTTATGTAAACTGCCTTAAGAAATAAACGTATTTATGAAAAAAAAAAGAAAGAAACTATGTAACTTTTGGGTGCATCTAAGTTTTTATATGAAAAATGGGTTTTTTGTTGACTTTGATATAAAGAAGTATCGTTGCACATGCCGTTCATGGTCATTTATTTGTAAATTCAAATCTGCAACTCTGATTCAATTGTTTTAAAAATGCTCAAAAGTTGCTATTTCTAGACTGCATCATCGTAATAATAAGAATTATTCGATATTGGACAATTGTACCAATATTAATCTTTCCTAGCCACCACAACATTTTGCTTATCAACAGATTAATGTTCAATGATTTGCAATATCTTCGCCTCGCATTTATAGTATTTTCACATAACCGCTGATATTATATAATATTCGGATTTACTTGATATCCGAGGAAATGACGTGCCATATCACTTGACATTCCATACAATTCAATGTAAACGCATAGCACAATTTCAGCATATACATTGCAACCATAATTTGAGTCAATGTCTTGAGCTGCGATAGAAAATATTGTTCTTAGGAAGGTTTTTTTCCAAAATTCATATCATAATCAATTTATTAAGATTATTTTATTTTGAAATCGATCGCCAACTCTGCCCAACAACTTGTACCGTGCTGCGACACAAGCCGCACGAACCGCTCTAGGCACGAAAAAAAATCATAACAGCAACTTTTACTGTGGCTCACATCGCACACACGCTGCGCTCATAAAAAATCTCGTGCGCTGTCTCGTGAGACCAAAGCGCACGAGTCGCGCGCAGAAGAAAATGCGATGCTCTGAAATTTCAA
The DNA here is from genome assembly GCF_030247185.1 of Malaya genurostris. Taxonomy (NCBI): domain Eukaryota; kingdom Metazoa; phylum Arthropoda; class Insecta; order Diptera; family Culicidae; genus Malaya; species Malaya genurostris. The sequence continues at coordinate 112,523,781 of NC_080570.1, read as the reverse complement.
GCAGCACATCCCGTTTCTATGTGCTCGCTACGCGTCTCGTACACGCTTTTGGTTTGCTCTTTTAGTCGGCGCTCACGCTCATAGGATTTATATGCGACACACACATTTTCGGTGCGCTCTCGCTGTCGCATTTGTGCACGCATGAGCATTCGGAAGGCCTGCTTACAGGACATTTCAAATAATTGGATTTATGATTTCCATCGCAATTTGAACATGAAAATTTATTAGTGGTTTTATTCATTGGACAAACGTCTTTCGAATGCGATTTACCACAATTCAAACACCGTATATCCATATGACAATTTTTGGTTCCATGACCGAAGCCTTGGCAACGACGACATTGCGTTAAGTTTGCAATACGATTATGCCGTTTATAATGTTCCCAATGAATTTTAATGTGGGAAATGAAACGTACTTTTTCTAAAGTTTTCAAATTGTTTACATCACTTCGATTGAAGTGTATTAGGTAAAGTTCATGGGAAATTCCAGAGCGTGTTTAAGAAGTACCATTCGCTCTTTTTTTCATAAGTATTACTTGGGAAGGGGCAAAACCAAGCAATTCTTTTAGTTCATTTTTAATTTCATCTATACTTTGATCATTTGATAATCCTTTCAAGACAGCCTTGAAGGGTCTGTCTGATTTTATATCATATGAATAAAATTTATGAAGTATCTCGGACAAATATCGGATAAGACGTTCGTAATCTTCCAATCCATCAACCAAGACTCGACATTCTTCTCTTCGTCCGATTTGAAATGAGACTTTTACTTCCGGGAGAAAAGTAGAAAGCTCAGTACGGAATGCTTTGAAGTCGGAAATCATCACCGTCACTGGTGGCATGGATTGATGTTTCTTCCCAGAACGACAAGCGTCCATTTTAGGAATTTTTGAAGAATTTTCTTCTATGTCGCTACAATCGGATTCAGGAAGAATCTCGTAAATATTGTTAGATGGCATAGAATCAACGGAAGGGAAATCCGTCCGTTATCTTTTATTTTTACATTCAGATTCTATAAGATCGTGAATGTTATTGGAAAAATGTTGAATAACGGATTGTGGTTCATTTATTGTGATTATTGAATTATTTTTAGCCTTAGGCTTGTTGCCTTTCCGGTTGGACGCAGGCATTTTTGAAATGAATGAAATTTGAAATTAAATTAACTAGGCTAAATTAGTCTTCGATTAGACTTCTAGTTTGGAAAAGTCATGATAAAGACTGATTTTGTGGTAGTCTTAATAAAGACTGATTAGTTCGAAGAATAGTTCTTTGAATAGCTAGCCTTAAGAAAGGCTGATTATTTTTCTTAGTCTTGAAAAAGACTGATTATATTAGAATATCACTCTTTGTATAGCCTTGAGAAAGGCTGTGAGTCTTTAAAAAGACTGTTAGTGATTCCGGTAGCCTTGAAAAAGACTGAAGCCTTGAATCAATGAAACTCTAGGTAGCCAGAAAAAATTTCCAGGAGCCAAGAGCTATACGCGTGCGGTGCGAACGACTGTTCAACACCGACTGGACTGATTATTAGTTTTTCACTTGATGAATTACTGTGTTACTGTGTACCCTTCACAAATGTGTAAAATCAAAACGTGCAAAATACGGAATCTGGGATTTTTTCTTGTACGACTGCTTGTGCGAAAATGACTATTTGACTTGATGGTTATGACGGGAGTTCATTAAGAGACTGATAATATCAATCTTATTCTTCCAGACAGAACTTGCCTAGAGACCGTGTCGTATCCGACGGTCAAAATTGACCAAGAATTCAAAGACTGGGCTCCTGTTTCTTGGTCGAGTACTATGACAAAATCCAGGAGCATTTTATTTGTATTATGTTCCATCGGTAAAGTACCGAGTGTTCTGCGCATCATGTCACGTACATCATCTTTCATCTGTATCAATGAAATTTTCACAATCCGTTCGCGTCCAGCAAGTCACCACTCGTTTACGTTCAAGACATCAGAAAACACGTTCCGCTTTGGCGCAATAGTTTTTGTAAGTTTCTCTAACTTCTTTCGGAACATTTCCGCTTTGTTTCGGAAGGCTATGTACTGTAGATGATTTTGACACTGATGATTCGATCATGGTGTCAATACGTACTGGATCATGTTTTCTTATATAATTGTACAACATACATGTTGCTAGTATAATGTAAATGGCTTTAACGGGACCACTTTGTCGCCAACTTTTATTGAACAAGGAAGTGAAACATCAACGTTCAACTTTTGGGCAGTTAGCGCTTTGCCTAGATTGGAATTTGCAAAAATCCACCCATCGCATTTTTACCATTGGTGTCGTCAATAGCAATTAGATAGTATTCTGCGTCTTCAAACGCCAGTCGAAAAATACTTTTTATAATTGTGGAAATTTCTACCGCTTTTTGTGGGTGTCTGGACATCAACGACATCTACTAGCGCACGGCATGTTGTCTCCTCTACAATCGTATACGCAGTACTATGCTGAACTCTATAACTAACAGAGATTGTTTTTAAAAAGTCTGTGGGGGCGACTTACTTGGGAGGCCAAATTTCCGAAGGTACACAAAATGTCTGTATGTGTGTGTGTAAACCTTTTTTTGCACTCACTTTTCTCGGAGATGGCTGAACCGATTAAAATGAATTTAGATGAAAGGTCTTGTAACCCCACACAAAGTTCCTAAATTTTATTCGAATCCGACTTCCGGTTCCGGAATTACAGGGTAATTAGTGAAAAAAATCATATTTCAAATTACTTCCTCACTTTTCTCAGATTTCCTAACTTGCCTCGATACTATTCCAATCGGTAGCGATTGTCAATAGACAACCAAACAACTCGATTTCGGCTATGCTGGTTCTCGTTTTCTGATTCCGGAAGCAAAATCAAATAATAAAAAGTTAAATAATTTCTAAACTTACCTCAAAACGATTCCAATCGGTAGACATTGTCAGTAGACAGCCAAACATTTATTTGGCTTTCCTTGTTCTTGGGTTTTTGGTGAACGACCCAAGATTGTATCCATAGACACGAAATCTCAGTCACTTTTCTCGAACCAACTTCGATTATATTGGCTCCCAGATTCCGGTTCCGGAAGTATCTCTTTTCGTTTCCTCATAGATGGCCTAACCGACTTAAGTACTGTTTCACTCGGATCAGGGTCATTTCGCCGAAAGCCGTTTCGCCGAAAGCCATTTCGCCAAAAGGGTTATTTCGCCGAATGACATTTCGCCGAATGGGTCACTTCGCCGAAAGCCGTTTCGCCGAAAGCGTCATTTCGCCAAATCCTGAAATCGTCTTGAAATCGTAATTAGAATTGATTTAAATTAAAGACAAACGAAAGATGATAGCGTTAACGGCCGTTTTGTTGACCTACCATTGTGTTTCTTGAATAATGATTGATTGTTGTACTCTTGAATAAACATTGATTCATGAACCTCAGAAAGTAGTTCCCAATAAAACTTGACTATTGGCTAGTAAGCATCAAAGCAATTGCACAGGTGTATCTACAAGGCAAATGTAGGTGGTATTTTCTGTTTATTAAGTGAAAATGAAAAAAAATCATACTAATTCATGGACAAACGTACTATTTTTGATTATACTGGTCTCTGAATACCGTTTCTGGAAGTACTATAAATAATGACAAAAAACTCACTTCTATATCTCATGGAATGCTCAATCGATTGTCACATGTTTAAATTAAAAGAAATAATTTTAAGGTCTCATACAATTTCTACCTCTTCAAGCTAGACGAATCTCGTAGTTATAAAAATTTAAGTTACAATTAATTTAAAACGATGGTCGTTGCGAAAAATTTTCACGCGAAAAACACATGCTGATTAATAATTAAAAGGTATCATCTCACCGCTAGGTGGATTAAGCACGTTTTTCATATTACTTGCGCGCTGCTGTTTCGTATGGTGGCGGTAGTGTAAAAAATGCACAGTGGGTTCGGTGGCGTTCTATCGTGAGCAAAAATTACATATAATACGAATTTATACGCAGGGTTTCGTATTGAAATAACAACGAGTTGAATACAATAAAATAAGTATCAGGTGTACAACTTTGCTTCCGCCGTTTTTTCCAAAGTTAAAAGCTTCATTGCGAAAAAGTGCTTACAGATGTATTATTCAAAGTATTGTCCGTCGCTTACGACAACTTTCTCCCATCTTTCCGGCAATTTTCGGATCCCGACTCGAGTCCTCTTTTGACGCTATCCTTGAAGCAATCCATTTTTCCAGCTCTTCGAAGGATTGAAAATGTTGATCTGCCAGGCCGAGTGCCATCGAACGGAATAGGTGGAAGTCAGAAGGGGCGACATCTGGGGAATACGGCGTGTGGGGCAGGACTTCCCATTTCAGCGTTTCCAGGTACATTTTTACCACTTTTGCGACGTGAGGCCGAGCATTGTCGTGTTGGAGGATGACTTTGTCATGCCGCCCTTGATATTGTGGCCGTTTTTCTTCTAGCGCACGACTAAAGCGCAACAGTTGCGTTCGGTAGCGATCTCCTGTGATGGTTTCACCCGGTTTTAAGAGCTTGTAGTAAATCACACCGAGCTGATCCCACCATACTACAAATCAACACCTTAGCGCCGTGAATATTCGGTTTTGCCTTCGACGAAGTAGCATGCCCGGGCTTTCCCCATGATTTTCTGCGTTTAGGATTATTGTATCGAACCACCGGTTACGATTCGATGTTAAAACTCCTTACGATTTTGTCTTTGAAGCAGTTGCTCACATACAAATAGACGACGCTCGATGTCCCTCGGTTTCAACTCGTACGGCACCCAGTTTCCTTCTTTCTGAATCATACCCAAGGCCTTGAGACGTTTTGAAATGGCTGGCTGACTTACTCCCAACGATTCGACAAGCTCTTCTTGGGTTTGGCACGAATCTTCATCAAGCTATGCCTCTAGTTGTTGATCTTTGATGGTTTTTTCTCTTCCACCACCATGTTTGTCTTCGACATCGAAATCACCATTTTTAAAACGTTGAAACCACTCCTGACACGTTCTTTTACTCAGAGCAACATCACCGAAAGTTTCTGAGAGCATTTGATGCGCTTCAGCTGCATTTTTTACGAATTGTTACAAAAACGTAAAACTTCCCGCAAATGGCGAGAATTAGGCACATAAACAGGTATTTTCGAGCGTGAATAATACGAAAACAAGAACAACTATCACTGAAACGGCGATGACAATTAGTTAGGCACTGTACACACTCACTTTAAAGACATTATCATCTATGTATTTTGACCAGCCTCAGCCGGTACAGCCACCTATCGGAAAACGGCGGAAGCAAAGTTGTACACCTGATATTATAAGAAATAATTCGTTTTCTTAAGTAACTGACGTTTATAATGCTAGTAATGTCCATCTCTGTTTAGCTCAATTGTTGTGTAATATCATATAATAGATTTTACCTTAGATTATAGCAAAACTAAAAATTTAATCTAGACAAGCTACTGAACGAAATGAATGCAAGCCAAGTATTATCGTTCATTTAGAACATTGAAATATATAACATTCATATAACCTAGCGATGGAATCATAATTCAATAATATATGGAAAATAATTTATTTGAGTGTCCAGTAATTTATTTCAACAGTTCCTTGATCGATAATGAAATTCGACCGCGCTCTCTCATGCGTCGAATTACTATTTGGTTATTGAATGTTCTCTTGTTTTCAATCGCTCTTTAGTAGTAGGATCGGTATTTGTTAGTAAACTCAGTCATATACATTGTACGCATGTTAGTCCATAAATATACATATAAATTTATGTAAGTTAATTATAAATACTAATGGTTCATAGTTCTAGTGTAATCTTAATCAAAAACAATAAATATTGAATTAGGATTAGGATATATTCAAATTGTGAACTATTCAAAATTCCATTTCGAATTAATAAGAGACTGGTTTATAAGCTTATAAAACGTGTGGTAAGCCCACTGCGCTCCAATCACTGAAAATATGCCTGGTTTCTATGTGTCGGTTTTGCCTGTTATGTTTTGTGCGACGAATCGTTCAACTCAAGCGGTTAAAATTTTGAGCGCATTTTTGGGACTTCATCTTAGGGTTCGCGGGACGCAACCGAACGAACTTCTAAGAAGCATCTAGAAAACATTTTTCAGCTTCTAAGTAGCGAGAAAATTCACGCGGAACTTGTTCTGTGGAACTTTCAGTTGCTTATGATTTCCACTTGAAACACTTCAGTTGTACATTTTTACTGACGAAGTCCCGGTTGTGAAAAGAGTTTACGACATACTGGTAGTTTTCAGCTAGTAGTCATCTAGGGGTTTGGTTACAAGTATCCGGTTTTAACCAAGCGCACATGACTAGCTAAATTTTTAAATTGCATTTCCATATTTCGTATTCTGTTCAAGACCTTCATCTGCGCTTAGTACAAACCAAACTGGTTTTTCTGAATACCGTTTGATGATTTGGACATCAGTTGTTCGCTGAGGAATCATAGGCTATTACAACAATTCATGGTTATGTGCGAATAAAAAAATAAGAGAATGATTGAGTTGTACTGAATTTACTACTGAAATAGAATTTATGATTGAAATAATAATAAATAAACACTTTGTACAAAGACGCTGAGTACGGAGGCGATTTGCTCTGTTGCAAATCATCCTTCCCGTAAATGATTTTTAAACTCTATCCTAACATTTTTTTCTCGGATAAGAGTAGGTGTTACCTTGGTCAATAAGTAAATGTGTAACAATTATGGCCAGAAGGTAATCCGAACTCCAGGAAAGGTTAAAGGGACGATGTTTTACTGGTCGTAGAATCACAAGTCTCCCAAGACGACCGTTTCATTGCTAGTTGGCTAAATTATATGATAGTTTATGTATGCAAACTCCTGTCTTTTTATCGAAACACCATGACTCGTTTTGCATACAGAAGTTCCCTTGATACAAAGTCCATCGTAAGACAAACTTAATAAATTAGCAATCATTCAAATAAGTTGACTAAACGTGCAGCGGTCACTGCTTTTTGGTTCTTAAATTGAAAAGCTTGAGGATGATAGAATAGACCTCGAAAGTACTCTCATTTCCTCCAGGGTTTTTATGATTGCAAAACATTTTCTTCAGCGTTCACGTTTTCTTCAAACCATTAACAAACGTGCATTTAATATTTAATTTGATATTCAATGGTGTTATTACAGCATCCAAGTTGAATCCATTTATTTATGCTGTCACAACAAATAGTGCATGTATATCCGTTTCATGCGAGCTAGCGAATTGTGCAAACGCAGATCACATTCCTCCTGCCAACAATATTCGTAAGCGCAAAACTCCAACTTTAGCGAACAATAAGTCACGTTCCATGAAACTTATTAAATTTCCTCATATCATTCAATAATTTCGGATGACTTTCTCCGACTTTCGAAGCCTTCGTCACCTTCCTCACGTGAACAAAATTATGCTGATGTGCTTCCATAATTAAATTCCTTTGGGAGAACTTATTCAAGCCATCTTCCAAACGGTTCTAGCAAGGTTCCAACTAACGAGGACAATCGTGAAAGTTGATGGTGTGGTCATTTTACCAATTTCCATCTCCGTCCAGCATCCCGATGCAGCTCTAATCTATCAGAGCAAAGTCTGCTCACGCCCGGTGCTCTGTGGACTCGTCCGCATTTGGCAAACATTCACGCAAAGTTTCTTTGTAATCCTCGGAAGTAAACATCCGGTTTGAATAATGAAAACTGTTGTCTGTTTATTTGCCAAACCTGACCGACTAAAAAATAAACTTTGCCAACCCTTTTCCGAAAGCAGTCAATGTGGTAAAGGCAAACCACTTTGGCAAACCGTCATCATTCCGTCCGGTAAACACCTCACACACACACCTCTTCACACCGATCCGGCACTCCGGAGTAAGCTGCTAAGATTCCGAACTTTCTTTCATCACCGTCGGCTACCGTCCGGATTTCGGTGACAAACTTCCCGCTTTTCGGATGCTAATTTTGTATTCGCTTCCGAAGGTTGTTTTAAAATTAATAGTGTTTTAAATAAATCATTGGCCAGTTGGTTGGTTCGTGTTTACACAGGGCTAAACTTCTTCCTTGAATCGGCTTGTCCGTTCAACCACCACCACCACCACCACCACCATCTTCACCTCCTTCTTGCGTTGGTTGGAAAACGATAATTCGGTTACGAGAATCTGACCGCCCGTTCCGGTCAGAAGAGGTTAGGCGATGCCGTGACTATACGAGTTGACACGGCACCGTTTTATAGTTTGAAGTTTAGCAGTCATCATCAGTTAAGTCTAAGAAGATTTTATAGTTTATCGTTCAGTAGGAATCAACGGAAAACAGTTGATATAAATAAATGTTCTATAATGGGAATATAAGGCTAACGAATTGACTCCCCCAGCATTAGTAGGTTATAACAAACCAATCAGCAATATTCGTACGAACTGTGCAAATCACAGACATATGAGGAGAAGGAAAACATGAAAAAATATTTTCGTGGCTCTTGGTGGCCCGATGTCCATAATGTTTCGGTAATATATTTTTACGACTACAGGGCGCATCATCGTTATTCGGTACAACCCTCCGTGGTGATGTTTCAGTACTGTGTTTCAGTGATAAAACTATGCTCGCTAGGCCTTGTTACATGCATATTTTAATACCATCGATCCAAACTCAATCTGGAAATTGTTGAGAACAAGCCACGCACTCTCACTTACACAATTCGTATTCCTCGCAGAATTTCAACCTAAACAGGCAGACTTATCAGAAGACAAATTGCTTATCGATTGGATGCCGACTGAGATATGCAAAGAAGATTTATTGGATCCTGATTCGAGAAATATCACATTTTGTGGAGGAGAACTGGTTTTAGGAATAACGAAATAAAGATCACATAAAATTGGCGGACGTTGTCACGCTACGATGATTGATGTTGGCAATAATGAATGACTCTGGGTCAATGTGGATCAATCAATTCATGACAAAGCATACGATTCATTTGGGTTTGACTTGCATTTTGGATTATTCCTCACTGAAGAACCGTGGATGATGACGATACTCTCATTCATCTTAGCTCCACTATTCATCTCATATGATAAAATGTATTCAGTTTGAGTTTTCGCGTGGCCATAACAGCAGTATCGGACAATTGTCGAACTATTTTTGCATCTTAGAAATCTACATTACAATTCGTTTATTGAAAGTCGAGTAATCGGCAAAATAATGTGGCGGTTCTAGATGAGATGACTATTGGTACAATAAAAACGAGGCATATTCGGAAAGTAAGAGCCGTTCGCTCATATTTCAAAATGTAACATGCTGAAACTTGGGCATATCTCGTACTACTTGTACAGTTATATCAAGTATTGTTTTAATGCAGTGGTCATTTGCCTATTTGTGCGTACAGTATAAAATATATATTTTTAATAGTTTATCCGACAATAAAAGGCTTCACTGAATACAATGTAGTCAAGTTATAGAATTGTACATCGGTAAACTTTCAGCGCAAATTTATGTGTAGATATCGTAGAGATGTTCATCAATGCAAAGTGCTCTTATACATGCTGTTATCGGTTCATAGGAGCTTGTAGTAGATAATGTTAGAAACATAACCGCGAGATCGACGTAGGACTGCTGTCGACAAGGGGCAGACCACTTTAAAAATGAACATTTATTTTGGTACATTGTTCTACTAATAAATTATCCATTTCAAGTAAATCTTTGTAAAATGCTCTGGATTCTGAAACGAATCGAAGGTTACCATTTCTTCAACTTTCAACACAGTTAATAATTATTTCCACAAGCACAATTCCGAACAAATCAGTTGCCTCTCGTTTGGCGAACGGCGCACAAAGTAAATCTACCACATGCTTGTGTGCCTACCCACGAAGTTAGAAGCCGTATGGATTAGTGACGACACTTATTCTGATTGAAAATCGATTTTATAAAATCAATTAGTATATATGAGGAAATCCAATTAACTTTTTTCTTGATTCTAAGTAGAGACACTGAAAATGGTTTGGAACTAAATGATTTGACCGTAATTGCGAATTATAACACCATCATTTATGGCCCTTAGAACTGTCGATTTGTATATGTATTCTCTCTGTTGTGACGAACTTTGATGAATTTTTTGCACTTTTTTGAAGCGAAAACCGTACTGCAAACGGAGCGAACGATGATCATAATAGTTCTAAAGACTTCCAGAAGGTGGTATTTTATACGATACTGAATGCTATTCGAAACATTTTTCTCGAACATGAAGCAGCCAAATGCAGGCTTTATTTGCACTCGTTTGGTTCAAATTTCGCATAGTGAAAAGTGCTCAAAGCTAATCAAATTATTCCAAATTTGCGCTAAACTGATGATTTTTACCTTCAATTTTCAAAGATGCAATCTTAATAATTCAAAAAAAAAACGGCTGTAATGTTCCTCATCAGTGCCAACTTTTTGTTTTCTTTTTCTCCAATGCAAACGACCAGAGGTAGGATGATGTAATCACTCTTGTTTGAAGCGGAACTCATACTGTGAATGTCCAACAGCAGATATGCTCACAGAAGAACTAACACATGGATCAATAAGTCCCGAGACTAACAATGGAAACAACATTTTTTTTGAAAATTTTTTTTATTCATCAACATAATCACCTTTTAGGGTGATACAATGGTTCCAACGTTTTTCCAATTTTTCAATACCACGTTTATAAAAAAAATTATCTTTCGCTTCAAAATAAGCTTCAGTTTCAGCGATGACCTCCTCATTTGAGCCAAATATTTTTCCCTGGAGCATTTTTTTAAGATCAGCAAAGAGCCAGTAGTCACTGGGGGCTAAATCTGGCGAGTATGGGTGGTGGGGAAGCAGATCAAAGCCCAATTCGTTCAACTTCGCCATTGTTTTCATCGATTTGTGGCAGGGTGTGGCATCGAAAGCAATCGCGGCACCCACTTGGAAAAAACCTTTTTCATGCTCAATTTTTCATGAAGGATAGTAAATACACTTCCATATGATATCTGTGTCATCTCAGCAATCTCACGGAGCTTCACTTTACGATCTTTCATTATAATTTTTTTCACTTCACTCACATTTTTTCCGGTGTAACGGCTTCCACAGGTCTACCCGAGCGTTCAGCGTCATTTGTGTCGGTATGACCACGTTTAAACTTGGCGAACCACCGACAAATCGTTGCTTTTGATGGACAAGAGTCCGGATAACGTTTTTCAATCCATTGTTTCGCTTGCACGGTGTTTTTACCCATTAAAAAACAATGTTTTATCAAAACACGAAACTCGGTATTTTCCATTTTTTAAGCAAACTACAAAACGACTTTACTCCAACCTCGATAACTCAGCTGTTTCAGGTCGGATCGACTTAAAATTTTGACCCGTTTCAAGCAAAGTCTCTAGAAAGACGTGGTTACTGGTTTATTACGAGCGCCATCTCTGCTTTAGTCTAGGGACTTATTGATCCATGTGTTACGTTGATAGCATTTTTATGAAACTTTATTTTTGTTTTTAACATCGGATGTCAATCTTTTGTCATAAATGTTGAAGGGAAAAACATTAAGCCTCTTACACTTCTCAAATTACATAGCAGTTATCATGCACGTTGCTATGTTCTCAACTTGTTCTATGAATTTGAACGCACGATTGTGTAAACTTAATATATCCACTCAAAGTGTATGTACTATCCGATATTTATGGTGAAGTTGAGCATTGTACTTATTGAAAACACTCGCACCGTCGATATTTTGGGTTTTGAAGCATCAATATACAATTAATACTTATATTTTCATTCCCATCACATGCAATTTGAAACTAATAAGTCGAAATGTATTCAAATAGAATTCCTGTTGGTAAGGAATATAAGATATATATTGGTAAGAAATATAAGATATATATCATAGTTAAAACAGTTTACCAAACCAAAATTGCATTTTTTTTAATGTATTGAATGATTCACTGGTTATAATGACAGCCATTAAGGTGAAATGTAGCGTCATAAAATGCGCGCAAAATTTTATCCGCTTCAGTTGAACGAACCGTCGCACAAAGCGTACCAAGAAAAACGGACACATAGAAACAAGAACTTTTTTCAATGATTGAGCGCAGTGGGCTCACCTCTCGTTATATTTGCTTGTAAAAAAGACTGGACGTAATGGATTTTTGAATTCTTCACACTTTGAATATATGCATATCCAATCATTATTGTTAGTGATTACTCTTACACTAGAGCTATAAATCATGAGTAATTATGAATGATTAACATGAGGTTATATGTATATGTATTGACTAACTTGCTAACCATGTATATGCCTGAGTTTAGTAGCATGGATTCTCCTTCAAAAGAACGATTGAAGTCAAGAGAACATTCAAGCATTTTCGATATCTTTGCCAGTCGTTCACCAGGCCAGCCGATGAGATAGAATTTACGAAAAAGTATTCACCATTCACTTTTTTTCGGAAGCGACTTTCGGAATTATATAGCATGATGAGTCTAGAAATGTCTGTTCCAACGATAACGAACCGAAGATCAAACAGCCTCTGGCCTCCGGTGCCAGAAATCAGCAATAGTTTGATAATGTCTTAGATTACATTATTGGAATACATTCCAATTACAACTAATAGTTCATCATACCATGCAGTTTAAATTATTTAGTTAATCTTTTCTCTAGCACATATTTGGGGCACGAAATTGAATATAAAGTTATTTCGTAGTTCCTTATTATTCAATCGATTTTGAAAGCAAATTCAAGCGTTGATTCATTGTTTTCATAATAATTGAAAAACCAATGAATTCCAATAAGTGTTCCATGCTGACTGGCTCGAAGCTGACCCTCAATGTTTATCACTTTGTTCGTATATCAGGTTAATGAACGATAATACTTGGCTTGTATTCATTTCATTCAGTAGCTGAAGTTTTAGTTTTGATATAAAAATTGCTACAATCTTAAATAATACCTGTTTTACGATATTACACAGCCAAGCATTATTGCTTCAGCAACATCAATGCATTGAACTCAACAGAGTTGGACATTATTAGCATTATAAATGACAGCTACTTAGAAAATAAACGATTTCTTACAATACTAATTTTATTGTATTCAACTCGTTTTTATTTCGACACAAAACCCAATACTGCATAAATTCGCGTCATTATTTGATATGTAATTTTTGTTCACGATATAATGCCACCGTGCCCACCGTGCATTTCTCACACCACCTCAATACGAAACAGCAGCGCGCAAGCAATAAAAAAAAGCAGAAAAGTTTATGTAAACTTTTTCAATTTTCGGTTGTTTTAGCTAAAATTTTATAATTTTGAGTTGCATTTTCAGATTCTTTGTGAAATTCTGCTACAAAAACTACTTTTCAGTTTTAAAATCATCCCCGTGGGACGGAACAGTGACCGTTTATACATTTCAAAAACCAATTACGGCTCGGCAAAGCAAAATTTCAAAATTCTAAGAATACTTAGTTATGATAAATTTGATTTCGAAAACTTAAGTGTCTTGGGTTTTTCGAAAATCGGTTTCGTTTTTGAACTGATCAAAAACGCGATTTTCGCATTCCGCTACATTTCACCTTAACAGCCAGTTTTTCCAAACATACACTACCGTGACAAAACTTAAAAATATTCTTTGGTATTTGGTCCTTTAGAATTTTTATTATTTGTCCTTCACAGATTTAATTCTACCCATTTTTTAAACATTGAGGGTTTTCTTTACTTATTGATGTAACAATGCTCATTAAATAAGATGTACTTTTTTGCTCGTTTCAATATAGCATACACAATTCCCAAATTCAGTTTGATTTACGGTTCCGAAATTACGGAGTAATGCAAAATAGAGAATGTTTTGCCTTTCTCTATAGAACGGTATTAGAATTGCTGGAAAACCAACTTTCGAACGGAGCCTCGGAGACCCATAGTGTTATATACCATTCGACTCAATAGTTATAGTTGAAGTTCGACGAGATCGGTAAATGTCTGTGTGTGTGTGCGTATGTGTGTATGTGTGTGTGCACTTTTCGAAGATATTTGAACGCGCTCAATTTTCTCAGAGATAGCTGAACCGATTTTAACAAACTTGGGCTCGTTTGAAAGCTACTATCGGGCCATTGATCTAGTTCGAAGATCAAATGGCTGAGACTTTTGGTTCCGGAGATATGATTGTATAAGTGACGTAACCGACAAAAAGCGTTGTATTTGAGCGCGCTCAATTTTCTCAGAGATGGCTGAACCGATTTTAACAAACTTGGGCTCGTTTGAAAGCTACTGTCGGGCCATTGATCAAGTTCGAAGATCAAATGGCTGTGACTTTTGGTTCCGGAGATATGATTGTATAAGTGACGTAACCGACAAAAAGCGTTGTATTTGAACGCGCTCAACTTTCTCAGAGATGGCTGAATCGATTTTAACAAACTTGGACCCATTTGAAAGCTACTATCAGGCCATTGATCAAGTTCGAAGATCAAATGGCTGAGACTTTTGGTTCCGGAGATATGATTGTATAAGTGACGTAACCGACAAAAAGCGTTGTATTTGAGCGCGCTCAATTTTCTCAGAGATGGCTGAACCGATTTTAACAAACTTGGGCTCGTTTGAAAGCTACTGTCGGGCCATTGATCAAGTTCGAAGATCAAATGGCTGTGACTTTTGGTTCCGGAGATATGATTGTATAAGTGAAGTAACCGACAAAAAGCGTTGTATTTGAACGCGCTCAACTTTCTCAGAGATGGCTGAATCGATTTTAACAAACTTGGGCCCATTTGAAAGCTACTATCAGGCCATTGATCAAGTTCGAAGATCAAATGGTTGTGACTTTTGGTACCAGATATATGATGGTATATGTGACGTAACCGACAAAACACGTTGATTTTTACCGCTCTCATGTATATAAGGGTGCCAAAATTTTGGGATCACCTCTATTTTCGTTAAGCTCTAGTGCTCAAAAGTTTAAGCACCTCTAAAAAAGCCTTCATGCAAAATTTGAGCTAAATCGGACATGCGTAAGGGGTGCTGCCCGGTGGTAAAGGTTTGACAATTTTCGATCTTGAAAAAGCACCATGGGGGAGAGTACATGAAATTTCCAAAATCTAAAATTTTGTTTGATGCCAAAACTCTTAAAACTGCATAAAACAACGAAATTTAGTGTCATCTAAAAAAAAATTTTTTTTTGAAAAAATCAACTTTCTGGGACTTTTCATATATTTTCTAAGTCCCAAAAAGTCAATTTTTTCAAAAAATTTTTTTTCGAGATGACACTAAATCTCGACGTTTCATGCAATTCTAAGCCTTTTGGCATCAAATTTTTTTTTTCAATTTCGAAAATTTCATGTACTCCCCCCTATGGTGATTTTTCAAGATATATGAAAATTCCACTAAGTGGACTAAGAAGGGTTTTGCCTTTCTCTTTAGAAAGGTATTAGAATTGCTGGAAAAACCGACTTTCGAACGGAGCCTCGGAGACCCATAGTGTTATATACCATTCGACTCAGTTCGACGAGATCGGAAAATGTCTGTGTGTGTGTATGTATGTGTCCCCCCCCCCCTTTGTCGATATACTTCTTGAGAATAATACAATATAATGTAATATAATATAATATAATATAATATAATATAATATAATATAAGCTCTGTAAAGCATACAAGTGAAAAACCGTTAAAAATCACAAGACTTTGCACGTATGAATGTCTGTTGGATATCTGTTCTCTGTGATATAACTCAATATAATACACTGAGGTCTTTTTTTCATGCGGTTTCTTTTTACGCGACTTTTTTTATGCGTTTTTTTATGCGAAGTTTCAGAGTTATGCGGTTTTTTATGCGAATTTTCAGAGCTATGCGGTTTCCCTTCTGCGGTTTTTTTCATGCGAAGTTTCAGAGTTATGCGGTTTTTTTATGCGGTACGTAAATTCGCATAAAAAAGACTTCAGTGTATAGTTTAATGTAATAAAATATAACATAATATAACACAGTATAATATAATATAATAAAGCACAATATCATATAACATTACACAATATATTCTAACAATATACTATAACATAATACAATATAACACAATACATATACTTGTAATATGATATAATACAATATAATATGATATAATGCAATGCAGTATAATACCATACAACATAATATAACATAACAGAAGATACTATAGGAAATAATATGCTATGATACAATGTATAACAGTTGATGTCGCAGTGTAAGTTATGCTTTTCTTTCGTCGCAGTACTGCAGGAAATATAATATTTATTTGTGATCATAATTATAATTATAACAATAATAATAATAATAATAATAATAATAATAATAATAATAATAATAATAATAATAATAATAATAATAATAATAATAATAATAATAATAATAATAATAATAATAATAATAATAATAATAATAATAATAATAATAATAATAATAATAATAATAATAATAATAATAATAATAATAATAATAATAATAATAATAATAATAATAATAATAATAATAATAATAATAATAATAATAATAATAATAATAATAATAATAATAATAATAATAATAATAATAATAATAATAATAATAATAATAATAATAATAATAATAATAATAATAATAATAATAATAATAATAATAATAATAATAATAATAGAAATAATATTAATAATAATAATAATAACAACAATATATAATACAATGTAATACAATTCAATTCAATATATAACAAATAATGCAACAAACAACAGAACCACATGTGGCAATATACTACCATAAATATTGCACTTTAGGATGAGCTTCAAACTACAAGCCATTTCGCACCCTCTCTTTCTGCTACTAAAGGAACTTGTGAGGACTTAGGGGCTGTTCATGAACGACGTCACGCCGCAAGGGGGAGGGGGGTGTTCCATAAAACGTGGCCTTTTGTGACAGGGGGAAGGGGGGAGGTTTTTGGAATGTGACGTCCAATATTTTCAATGAGCGCATTTCTGAAATACCTAATTATATTACTGCTTTGCCCTATTTCCTGCAAAAATCTTTACAGTAAACGTTTACATTCTATAGGAAAACGTGTATTTGTTGATGTAAAAGCTTCTTCTTGTAAATTCGGAAATGAATGATACAGGAAATCATTTCTGTTGTGATCAGCAAAAGTGCACGGAGGAGCGAGTAAATTAGCGAAATTATTAAATTTTGCCTAATATGATTAAAAAAGAAAAAGATGCCTTCAAACGATTTAACTTAAGTTATGCACTGACAATTTTTTCAGTAATTTGATTATCTAGCATTGATAATAGTATATCATAAGAATTTCTCTTATCTGACTCTTTTTTTTTTTTTTTTTTTTTACAAGGTGAAATGCATTTACGCACGGAGTGTGGGACTCTCCACAGGACTACCCAACTGTTGATTGGAACTACCCACTAAAACACCTTGGATCTCCAACCCTACCTCCCCGGCACCACCGCTAGGTATTACTTCGGGGTGGAAGGCTATTGGTGCTCACAGCACCCTCCCCAGTTTTATGCAGAATGGGGATCAGCATCCTGCTCTCGAGGGATCGACCAGTTGGATGACGAGGTCGGTCCAGTGATGCCGGCTGGAGGGTAACTTCCGGTTCACTGGCGCCTCGACGACCCAAAACTGATGCTACGTCGCGGAACTACTCGACTAGTCTCCGCCAAAAGATCTAGTCTACACCGACGGAGGGTTCCCCGACGAGGGAAGTCCTCCCAAACCGACGCTTACGGTACGCGTCTACGACCCGACCGAAAGGATGCCTAAGTCGATCCAATGATTCCGGTTGGAGCGTGGCTTCCGGTTCACTGGCGCTCAGACGATCCTATCGGTATCACGCGACGATCTACTCATCTAGTCCCCGACAAAGGATCTAGACTACTCCGACGGAGATTTCCCCGGCGAAGGAGAATCTCCCGACACCGAGTCTCTTACGCCACACGGGACACCCGATGGAGTGTCGAGGTCGGTCCCGCGATTCCGATTGGAGCATGGCTTCCGGTTCGCTGGCGCCTCGACGACTCGAATCGGTGTTGTGGCGGCTACTCGACTAGCCCCCGCCGAAGGATCTAGCCTACACCGACGGAGAGTTCCCCGACGAAGGAGGCCCTCCCGAAACCGACGCTTTCGATACCCGTCAACGCCCGACCGAGAGGATGCCTGGGTCGATCCAGTGATTCCGGTTGGAGGATAGCTTCCGGTTCACTGGCGCCCCGACGATCCTGGCAGTTTTACGTACTACTCGTCTAGTCCCCGACGATGGATCTAGACTACTCCGACGAAGAGCTTCCCGACGAAGAAGGTTCTCCCGGACCGACGTTTATTCGCTGATCCCTCTTGAGCCTACTACGGTACGCGTTGATCCGCACTCCATTTCCGCTGCAATATGCCCGCAATTTGGGATGCCGCGGTCGACACTGCGTTCCAGTTCTCTACGCAGTGGCACATTCTCTGGATCAGGTTTTCCGGTGTAGTGTCCCTGCCGCATGCCTCCAGTAGCTCACTCCTTTGAGCCGCGAAACGGGAACATGCGAACAAGACGTGTTCAGCCGTCTCGATCTCGTCTGGGCAGCCAGGACATACAGGGGATGTCGCGTGGCCGAACCTGTGGAGGTACCATCTGAAGCACCCGTGGCCTGTGAGGAATTGCGTCAGGCCGAAGTTCACTTCTCCGTGAGGTCTATCTAACCAGCTCGAGACCCTGGGTATGAGCCGATGTGTCCACCTGCCCTTGGTTGAGCTGTCCCACTCTTGTTGCCATCTGCGTAGAGAAGCGGCTTTGGAGGCCCTACGGGCGTTCCTGTCTCCTCGCATGCTGTAGCGCTCCGCGTCTTCCTTCACTATCAGACCGATAGGCATCATGCTTGCAACCACGCAGGCCGCATCCCTCGATACAGTGCGGTATGCACTGATTACGCGAAGACACATCAGCCTATGCGTACTCTCCAGCATCTGTGCGTTGCGTTCCACATTCAGTGCCGACGCCCATACCGGGCTGCCGTACCTGAGGATCGAAACTGCCACTCCTGCCAGTAACCTTCGTTTACTGGAGCGCACAGGCGAGCTGTTGGCCATCAAACGGGAGAGCGCCGCGATCGCTGTTGATGCGCGCTTGCAGGCGTATTCAACGTGCTTGCTGAAAATGAGTTTGTCGTCAAGCATCACACCCAATTGCTTCAGTGATCTCTTGGAGGGGATCACGCAATCTCCGGCATGTACCAGCGCCTCCTGTTCCGATTTGCGGTTGTTTACCACCATCACCTCTGTTTTGTGGTGCGCGAGTTGCAGTTTCCTGCTACGCAGCCAGTCCTCCACCAAGCAAATTGAGTGTGATGCACTCAGTTCGACCTCTTCGATGGATTCGCCGTAGACTGTCAGCGTGACGTCATCCGCGAACCCGACTATCTTGACACCCGGAGGGAGCCTCAACCTCAGTACTCCATCGTACATTATATTCCACAGGATCGGGCCCAAGATAGATCCCTGTGGTACTCCAGCCGTGATTGGAGTGCTACGTGTGCCTTCGTCGGTCTCGTAGAGCAATACTCGGTTCTGGAAGTAGCTTTCCAGAATCTTGTACAGCCCTTCCGGTACTCCTAGTCGAAGTAGGGAATCAGCAATGTCTGCCCAGCAAGCACTATTGAACGCGTTCTTGACGTCTAGCGTTACTACCGCACAGTAGCGGATCCCTCGTCGTTTGCGCTGTATAGCTACCTCCGCCGTGGTTACCACCGATGTTATGGCGTCCACCGTCGACCTGCCTCTGCGGAACCCGTACTGTTGACCGGACAGTCCTCCTACCTCCTCTATGAAGGGGGCTAGCCTGTTGAGGATGATTTTCTCAAGGAGCTTACCCACAGTGTCTATCAGACAGATTGGTCTATACGCCGAAGGATCCCCTGGGGGTTTCCCAGGTTTCGGTAATAGTACCAACCTTTGTCTTTTCCAAATGTCTGGGAACATACGCTCGTCCAGACATCTCTGTATGACCTCCCTGAACATGTCCGGTTTTGTCATTATAGCCGCCTTTAGAGCCACGTTCGGGATACCGTCTGGCCTTGGGGCTTTCTTTGTATCGAGTGATCTCGCCGCAGTGAGAAATAATGACTCTGAATAAACTCAATTGTACTCCATTTGAAAAAGGGCGGGAGATCAACGATTTCAGACGTAAATCATGTCATGTCTTATCTTGATCATATGTGATTTTCCTCCACCAACATCAAAGCTTATCGAATCATCCAATGATTAAACTTATATAAATCAAGAATCATTTTAGCTCAAAATCACTACCCACTGTGTGACGGAAGATCAGTACCGATATTGATCGATGTGATTTAAAATTCACTGATCAACTGATCTTGAAAAGATTCTTCGGCAGTGATCTCGTTTTGATGAGGTTTTGGTCTTTATTTTCTCAGCCCTGTATGCTACACTAAGGAAATATTATTCTTTACCTAAAACATAAATATATCTGTGTACCCCTAGGAGGAATAAAACAGATGATTTAAATGTTTCATCAATTCCAACCAAATACTTTTGTTAATTTATATAATTGATATTAATAAAATAATTCCGATGATTTTGTAGAAGTAGGGATATTTTTTAATCTAACGACAGCATGTAATAAATCGATTTTTCCCTCATATTTGTATGGCTTGTCATGCATATTGAGAATGTATTGAGATGAATTTAATTTATTTTGAATTCGTGACATGTGACATAGGGGGTTGGGGGTCTTTGTTTCTGTGACAATTTGTGACAAAGGGGGGATGGGGAGTCAAAAATTGTCAAAAAAAAGCGTGACGTCTTTTATGGACAGCCCATTAGTTATTTCACTATTTGACGACCACCTCCGAATAGACCGGAAATAGTGGTCACAAACTCTAAAATGTAATTCACTCACTTTACTCATAGTATCAATTCTATGGGTTCATTGGATTCTATTTAATTTTATCCAAATCCAACTTTCGGGTCCGGAGTTATTATAGACATAAGTGAAGACGGATTTATTATTCCAGAATTAATTACATGATGAATCTGATGAGTAATATGAGTAGTTTCATTGTATTTAACGTTTGCCATCTCTGAGATAACTTCCTTCTCTGGGCCTCTTTAAGCGAGTCGTGTTACATGAAATTTCTGTCACAATAGACAAAGTCATCGAAATCATGCTAGTGAAGTTGTTCTACCCTCGTAATGTTTATTACAAACCAACGAAATTTCCCCTGAAGGAAAACTGCAACGGTAAAAAAACTAACAAGTAATCGAATAATCGGCTCCATTAGCGAGCTTGTTTTACCATCAATAAATTTGAAAGCTTTCAATTACCCTCGTTATTGAAACACGAGATTCAGCGGTCGTTGTTTGAAGTCCCAGCGGCATGTCGGATGCCGTCCACCAAGAAGCACTTTCCATTTTCCGTTTGCTTTCGGCGAACCGGTCGGTCGTTTCGCGAGTCACGAGATGCGCTTCACCGCAGCACGACCGCGGCGCGGCGGTCACGGCAGAAAATTTGTCACGGTCACATGTTTTAATGAAGCGCGGCCTTCCGGCTATGGCTTGACTGACTGACTGACTGTCAGCGGGCTTCTGTTGGCGAAACAATAGCGGTCCGTAAACAGGAAATTTTGTACAAACAGAATTTGTGGACACCGTGTTTATTGACTTTGCTGATGCTTTTCCACGAGAGCATCACGATGGATGACCCTACGGTTTATGTCCGGTATCAGGAATAAATCATCATATCTTCTGGTGAACATCAATCAGAGCGTGAAGTTTGTTATCGGACGAGAATAATGCCTTCTGCTTGATGGAATCAGGGCGATTGTATGTCACAGAATGAAATACGAATTCTTAGCTGCGCGATGAATCAGATGTTTGGAATCAGTCTGGCCGAAATACGATCATAACAAGCATACTATTGTTCGGACATGTTAGAAAAGTATACCGGTTTTATTGTTATTTATTTAGAAAGTTTTGGTTTTTTGTAAAAGTAAGAAGCGACAAGAACACAACCTGAACTCTGTTTGATTTGAGAAAATTGAGTGTAATCATTTTTCACACACACATTCGCTGATCTCAACGAACTGATTCCAATGGTATATGGGTGTTATGTTCTTCCAGCATTCATTAATGTCAGTAGTTTAAATCAATATAATTATGAAATTGTTTTCAATTGGAAAATGCTGCCATCATTTGATTTACATTTTTATATGTCATATTCAAACGATTATGTTGCCAAAAACAAACCGTGCTGAAATCGGTCCGAGGGAAAATGTCATGAAGAAGAATGTTGTACACAGTGTTTTTGGTACTTAGAAACAATTGTATGTTACAGTATCAAAAATCATGTTTGACGTTGCTCCCAAGCATTGCTTTGTCATGCAATGCACAAAACTTCTACTGCTGGAATAGGGGAAAAAGTCGCTTACACAAAAATATCGATATCTCCGTTAAAAATGGACGGATTTTAACAATCTATGGCTTGATGGATAGATAATACCTTGCGGAATCCAAGTCCAAAAAATATTCTGTTTTCAAGGTCAGTTGTGACAGATATTGTCAAAAAGCTGAAAACTTCGAATAACTCAAAAAGTAAACACCCTATCTCAAAACCATTCAATAGCGTTGTGGGTGACGTTGTAAAAAACATAGGAATTATTTGTGAAACAAGTTTTACTCGTTTTCTGCCTGAAACGTTGCTAACAATAAGCTGACAAAGTTAGGACTCGATTTGTGGAGCGCCATGTGCCAAGTTTGAATTTTTTTTATTTGTTTATTAATTTTAAACTTTTTTCATTATATTAACTTTAAAGGTTGGTATATGGAATCGCTTATTTGAAAGCTAAGGAAAAGACGCACATTTCATGTTTCGGACGAATTTTTGTATCTTTATTAGATTTTACAGTATAGGCTATTGAAAAAAGGCTCTTTTTCGAAAACGCGAAATTTCTAAAAATCATATCTTGAAAATTCATGTACCATATAGAAATAAAAAAAACCCATCTTAATCCACCTAGTGGTGTGATAATGCCTTTCTCTTCTTTCATAACAGTCTCATGAAAATATATTTCTTTTATTAATTTTTATTACTATTTTTATTACTTTTATTATATTTTATTACTATTACTATATTACTATATTTTATTACTTTTATTAAATATGTTCGGATACTAATTTTGACACCAATTGATTCAGATTGAATCGAGTAGTTCACAAAAGCATGCTTCAGTGTTCATGTCACACAGTCAGCATCATTTTTCCAAACTAGTGCTTGATATTTGCGTTGCCTATTTGTATGAGAACAGTGATGCTAATCTAAAAAAGCCTTCTTAGTCCACTTAGTGAAATTTTCATATATCTTGAAAAATCACCATAGGGGGGAGTACAAAAATATGAAAATTTTTCTAAGTCCCAGAAAGTTGATTTTTTCAAAAAAATTTTTTTTTGAGATGACACTACATTTCGATGTTTTATGCAGTTTTAAGAGTTTTGGCATCAAAAAAAATTTTCGATTTTGGAAATTTCATGTACTCCCCCCTGTGGTGCTTTTTCAAGATCGAAAATTGTCAAACCTTTACCACCGGGCAGCACCCCTTACGCATGTCCGATTTAGCTCAAATTTTGCATGAAGGCATTTTTCGAGGTGCTTAAACTTTTGAGCACTAGAGCTTAACGAAAATAGAGGTGATCCCAAAATTTTGGCACCCTTATATATATAAGAGCGATAAAAATCAATGTGTTTTGTCGGTTACGTCACTTATACCATCATATATCTGGAACCTGTGTATGTGTGTGCACTTTTCGAAGATATTTGAACGCGCTCAATTTTCTCAGAGATGGCTCAACCGATTTTAACAAACTTGGGCTCGTTTGAAAGCTACTATCGGGGCATTGATCAAGTTCGAAGATAAAATGGCTGTGACTTTTGGTTCCGGAGATATGATTGTATAAGTGACGTAACCGACAAAAAGCGTTGTATTTGAACGCGCTCAATTTTCTCAGAGATGGCTGAACCGATTTGAACAAACTTGGACTCGTTTGAAAGCTACTGGCGGGCCATTGATCAAGTTCGAAGATCAAATGGCTGTGACTTTTGGTTCCGGAGATATGATTGTATAAGTGACGTAACCGACAAAAAGCGTTGTATTTGAACGCGCTCAATTTTCTCAGAGATGGCTGATCCGATTTTAACAAACTTGGGCTCGTTTGAAAGCTACTGTCGGGCCATTGATCAAGTTCGAAGATCAAATGGCTGTGACTTTTGGTTTCGGAGATATGATTGTATAAGTGACGTAACCGACAAAAGGCGTTGAATTTGAACGCGCTCAATTTTCTCAGAGATGGCTGAACCGATTTTAACAAACTTGGGTTCGTTTGAAAGGTACTATCTGGCCATTGATCAAGTTCGAAGATCAAATGGCTGTGACTTTTGGTTCCAGATATATGATGGTATAAGTGACGTAACCGACAAAACACGTTGGTTTTTACCGCTCTTGTATATATAAGGGTGCCAAAATTTTGGGATCAACTCTATTTTCGTAAAGTTCTAGTGCTCAAAAGCTTAAGCACCTCGAAAAAAGCCTTCATGCAAAATTTGACCTAAATTGGACATGCTTAAGGGGTGCTGCCCGGTGGTAAAGGTTTGACAATTATCGATCTTGAAAAATCACCATAGGGGGGAGTACATGAAATTTCCAAAATCGAAAATTTTTTTTGATGCCAAAACTCTTAAAACTGCATAAAGCATCGAAATTTAGTGTCATCTCAAACAAAATTTTTTTTGAAAAAATCAACTTTCTGGGACTTAGAAAAATTTTCATATTTTTTCTAAGTCCCAAAAAGTCGATTTTTTAAAAAAATTTTTTTTCGAGATGACACTAAATCTCGACGTTTCATGCAATTCTAAGCCTTTTGGCATCAAAAATTTTTTCCGATTTCGAAAAATTTCATGTACTCCCCCCTATGGTGATTTTTAAAGATATATGAAAATTCCACTAAGTGGACTAAGAAGGGTTTTGCCTTTCTCTTTAGAAAGGTATTAGAATTGCTGGAAAAACCGACTTTCGAACGGAGCCTCGGAGACCCATAGTGTTATATACCATTCGACTCAGTTCGACGAGATCGGAAAATGTCTGTGTGTATGTGTGTGTGTGTGCGTGTGTGTGTGTGTGTGTGAGTGTGTGTGTGTGTGTGTGTGTGTGCACTTTTAGAAGATATTTGAACGCGCTCAATTTTCTCAAAGACGGCTGAACCGATTTTAACAAACTTGGGCTCGTTTGAAAGCTACTGTCGGGCCATTGATCAAGTTCGAAGATCAAATGGCTGTGACTTTTGGTTCCGGAGATATGATTGTATAAGTGACGTAACCGACAAAAAGCGTTGTATTTGAACGCGCTCAATTTTCTCAGAGATGGCTGAACCGATTTGAACAAACTTGGACTCGTTTGAAAGCTACTGGCGGGCCATTGATCATGTTCGAAGATCAAATCGCTGTGACTTTTGGTTCCGGAGATATGATTGTATAAGTGACGTAACCGACAAAAAGCGTTGTATTTGAACGCGCTCAATTTTCTCAGAGATGGCTGAACCGATTTTAACAAACTTGGGTTCGTTTGAAAGGTACTATCTGGCCATTGATCAAGTTCGAAGATCAAATGGCTGTGACTTTTGGTTCCAGATATATGATGGTATAAGTGACGTAACCGACAAAACACGTTGGTTTTTACCGCTCTTGTATATATAAGGGTGCCAAAATTTTGGGATCAACTCTATTTTCGTAAAGTTCTAGTGCTCAAAAGCTTAAGCACCTCGAAAAAAGCCTTCATGCAAAATTTGACCTAAATTGGACATGCTTAAGGGGTGCTGCCCGGTGGTAAAGGTTTGACAATTATCGATCTTGAAAAAGCACCATAGGGGGGAGTACATGAAATTTCCAAAATCGAAAATTTTTTTTGATGCCAAAACTCTTAAAACTGCATAAAACATCGAAATTTAGTGTCATCTCAAAAAAATTTTTTTTTGAAAAAATCAACTTTCTGGGACTTTTCATATTTTTTCTAAGTCCCAAAAAGTCAATTTTTTCAAAAAATTTTTTTTCGAGATGACACTAAATCTCGACGTTTCATGCAATTCTAAGCCTTTTGGCATCAAAAATTTTTTTTCGATTTCAAAAATTTCATGTACTCCCCCCTATGGTGATTTTTCAAGATATATGAAAATTCCACTAAGTGGACTAAGAAGGCTTTTTTTTTAGATTAGCATCACTGATTACAAATAGGCAACGCAAATGTCAAGCACTAATTTGGAAAAATGATGCTGACTGTGTGACATAAACACTGAAGCATGCTTTTGTGAACTACTCGAATCAATCTGAATCAATTAGTTTCGAAATTAGTATCCGAAATTATTTAATAAAATTATGAAATACATTTTCATGAGACTGTTATGAAAGAAGAGAAAGGCATTATCACACCACTAGGTGGATTAAGAAGGGTTTTTAATGGGTAAAAACACCGTGCAAGCGAAACAATGGATTGAAAAATGTTATCCGGACTCTTGTCCATCAAAAGCAACGATTTGTCGGTGGTTCGCCGAGTTTAAACGTGGTCGTACCGACACAAATGACGCGGAACGCTCGGGTAGAGCTGTGGAAGCCGTTACACCGGAAAATGTGAGTGAAATGACAAAAATGATAATGAAAGATCGTAAAGTGAAGCTCCGTGAGATTGCTGAGATGACACAGATATCAAATGGAAGTGTATTTACTATCTTTCATGAAAAATTGAGTATGAAAAAGGTTTTTTCCAAGTGGGTGCCGCGATTGAGACAATGCATCCTGCCACAAGTCGATGAAAACAATGGCGAAATTGAACGAATTGGGCTTTGATCTGCTTCCCCACCACCCATACTCGCCAGATTTAGCCCCCAGTGACTACTGGCTCTTTGCTGATCTTAAAAAAATGCTCCAGGGAAAAAGATTTGGCTCAAAAGAAGAGGTCATCGCTGAAACTGAAGCTTATTTTGAAGCGAAAGATAATTTATTTTATAAACATGGTATTGAATAATTGGAAAAACGTTGGAACCATTGTATCACCCTTAAAGGTGATTATGTTGATGAATAAAAAATTTTTTGCAAAAAAATGTTATTTCCATTGTTAGTCTCGGGACTTATTGATCCATGTGTTAACAGTGTTTTCATTGCGAAATTTTAATAAAACCGATTATGTTTATCATGAAGTTAATTTTAAAACCTAAATTCTATATCATTCCGAAATAGATTTGACATAGATTTGATGCTTCATTTTGCTTCATAAATCTTATGAAAAATGGTCTGCTAGGCTGGAATATAATCTCATAATAATTTAATTAGGATTTTGAGGAGTTTAAAGTTGTTATGCTTTATTTATGAAGTAACACTGAAAAGTACTATAAATACCTATTTATTAAATTGAATGTTACTTGGAACGTGTTCTGCTTCAATTTGACCTCACTGAAAGACATGATTCACTGTTCTCTATTCATACCCAAAATAAGACTGTTTCTAAACAATTGAAAAACATGTTTTCTTTCTATCCAACCAGATGATATAAGACAAAGTAATTAGAAGATTTACAGTTTCCAGAAGTGAATATAGGGGACCAATGTGATTGATGGAATTTCGGTTGGTCATCAATAAACAGTATTGGATTTTTATCGTTATTTTTTGGATATTTATCATTTATTATTACCACATGTATATTATTCTGCTTATTAGCATTTTACCGAGATTTTTTTTTCAATATAAAACTTATTATTATTATTATTATTATTCGTTTTCAATATAAAACGTTTGTTCTTCGTTGGTCCAATAAGTAGGATTGTAGGTCCAATGAGCGTCCAATCAATCGTTCAACGGGAAGCCAACACGAGACCTTCGTTTGCCGATTTTGAAACAGATCGTTAAACACAAATGTCATATTTTTCGTTAACAAACCCAGCAAACAAAGATCCATTGTTGGGCTAGTTTTACTAGAGAATTTCCGAAGTTTTTTCCACTTAAACTTTTCTTTCACTTTTCATTTTTAAGCTAAAACTACATACCTGTACAATACTTCTACTTCACGTAGAATAACAAGAAATGTTCTTTCTATTTGAAGGTAACACTTGGAT